>NW_018743218.1:1200000-1501286 GCF_001683475.1 Chenopodium quinoa
GAACTTTCAATGTTGTCTACAATTGCTGAAGATGGGAAGATGTCTTGAAGTCCACTTCTACAATCATTAATTTGAGAGATTCTAACCTTAATTATATACTAATCTGAAGACTTAAATTGCTAACTAAGAGGAGAGTGCTAAAAACTATATTAAGCAGTGTTGTCCATACAAAGTAGCTGAAAGCGGGTATTTATTGGACCCCCAAATGAAAAAGATGGAAAAAACAAGAAGAGGAATCGGCTACGCATGCACGGTCGTGCCAAAGTGTGCACTTCGTGCAAAATGCCGAAGAACGAGGCAATAGCTACTACCTCGTGGAAACGCGATTTTGCATGGACGTAAGGCCCTTTTGCCTTAAATCATCCTCCTTGCTTCCTCTTTAGCCATCAAAGCTTCATTTCTTCTTCTCATTGCTTCTAAATTCTTTGCTTATCTGATGAAGTGCTTTGAAGTCTCTTCTTCGAACCTTAAATCGCATAATAAACAAAAACAACCTCGTAAAGTATGGGATACACAAAAATGCATAAACATAGAGTAATTAGTGAACTAAGACATTGATTTCTCACAATACCAAGGGTCAAAACCACTCTAAAATCATACTAAATAACAAAGCTATTTTATATACTTATGTCCGATTATCAAGGGTTCGACACGAGTACTTGAGGTAAAATGAAGAGTCCGAGTAAAATAGGTTGAAGGGTTGAAAAATGGCAGATTGGAGAAATAAAATTGGGCCTAAAGTTATAGTTCTTAAAGCCTATTTGTTTGTCTTTCATTCTTAAAAGAGAAAGAGATTTCGGTGAGCAAGCCCAATCAATCTCATTACCCCATTATATTGACTTTTTTATTAATCTTTTTTTTAAGGAAAATTGGGTAAGCATTTTATTATAAGCTAAATACCCAAAGTTGTAATGTTTTGGGGGAAAGCGTTCATACAAACTAATTTTGTGCTATACGTATCCACTCCTGCAACTATTTGAGGTACCGTGTTACCTACCCATTGAATAAGAATTTATAAAGACGTCTTAAGACTTAGATAGGGCGCTATTATCATCATCATATATCAACCACCTCGGAGAAAAACCTTGAACAGTTTCGCTAACCACTCGTGTCACAAAAGATGCATCTCCCTCAAGCTATACTTTTGACTCACCAAACGACGAGCTACATGAAGGCTTGACATTGCTGAAGTCCTCGAAATCTTTGTTTGTGCATAGGGTGCTTGATCTTTCATTTTATTTAATGATGTACAATTGTACTAATGAAAAATTGATTGACTAGCTTAAAAATTCTAAACTAGATTCAAAATATAATTAGCTTTGTATTCATTAAATTATGACTTATTTTTTTTGCTTTGGAAATAATTATTTTAGCTTTATCTATCCATATTGGAAAATTTGTCAATTACTACCACTTATTAATGTCATTTTGAAAATTACGATTGCGAATTAATTTTCTTGTGAATTACTACCGTAAAAAAATTAAAAAAATTTCTTTTACTACCACACCCCATTTTAGACCCTTTATGACGTCATTTTAGAGCTTTAACTCACGTTTAACCCTGTATAAAGCTTTTAATCGACAAAAAAAAAAAAAAAGAAAAAAATAATTCCCCTAACCAATGGTTACCCCCTCTAACTAACTTAACTAAACCCAACCCATACATTTCTTTCTCCCTCATCAATCTCCCTCTTCACCATTTGTAAAAATTCTTCAAGCTTGCTCCTCCTAGTTCACACTAATTCTTCCCATCTATCCTCCAATTGCTAAGGTAAACGTTTAATTCGTTTAATTTGCTTCTCATAAATTAATCTTTTACTGTTTTCGATTATAGGGTTTTTCAAATTTTAGGGATTTCACATTTTAGGTTTTATGGGTTACGATTTAACATTATCGAAACTACCCACTTAGCAGTATAGAATCATTAAATAATGCAATTAATCAATAAACAAATTAGATTTACCAACCTAGATCCAATTATGCGTGGAATTGTAAATTCTTTCTTGTTGTCTTCCTCCATCAGTGGTCCCTCTCTTCTCCTTCTTCAATGCTTGAATTTCCGGTCAAATATAGCAAAGAAAAAGATTCGTTGCAGAACAATCGTCACTGTGCAGAGTCTTCAGTGGAGTATGAAGTCAGAGTGTAGAAGAGAGAGAAAAATATGGGTTGGGTTAGAGGGGGGTAACCATGGGCTAGGGGAATTTTATTTTTCCTTTTTTTGGTTGTTTAAAAGCTTAACCCAGGGTTAAACGTGAGTTAAAGCTCTAAAATGACATCATAAAAGGTCTAAAATGGGGTGTGGTAGTAAAATAAAATTTTTTAATTTTTTTACGGTAGTAATTCACAAGAAAATTAATTTGTGTTAGTAATTTTCAGAATGACATAAATGCGCGGTAGTAATTGGCAAATTTTCCATCAAATATTTGATGATTGCAACTGTATGTCTGTAATGCTCACATGTGTGAACAAACCAATCCTAATCTTTCGTTTGTCTACTCAAATGTGCCAAGAAACCTCTAATATGTGTTTATAAGTAATATTTTAAAAAAATTTGATAATTTTTTGCTTTGCTGATTGCTATAGATGACTGTGAACTACATGAGTGGACAGCAAAACCATATGTATATGCAAAGATTCGGATTCTCCTCAGCTGTGGTAATTCCTGGAATCTGTACTTTTCCTTTGGATGGATTGATTATTGTTTTTGCTATTGTTGACTTCCCCCCACCTGTGATATTTCTTTTTTACTGCGACTTATTGTGGCTGGACATTTTTGTGTTCCCCCACCTGTGCTACTTCTTATTTATTGCGATTAATTGTGGGTGGACAGCTTTTTATTCCCCCCTCCCGGTGCCATTCCTTATTTATTGATTAATTGTGGCTACTGGCTGGACATTTTATTTTATTCCCCCAACTGTGCTATTCTTTTTTTATTGATTAATTGTGGATTGACATTTTTCCCCGCAACCTGTGCTATTCCTTATCTATTGCGATTAAATGTGGCTGGATCTTTTTCTTATTTAAATAATCATTTATTTATTTATTTATTTTTATGCAATAGGCATTGGACAATAACATTCAATAATGAGTGCTGTAAATAAATAGATCATTCATTTAATGTTATTTATCAGTATCACTGCCAATACTCAGAAACTTTGCGACACTAAATATACTAAGTTATTGCCTTGAAAGTATTGGAAATTGAGAGATATGGTATAATTTGGTTAATATTTTCTTAGTACGTGCTTTAAAAATAAATCCAATTTCACATTAACAATCACAATCTGGCTCGCGACTACCGTATTTTCAATACCATGACCACAGGGGCGATGCAACCGTATCTTCAGGTCATGCTTATAACATGCAGTGCCTCTATTTGGCTTTTGTAAAGAAAAATGATTTCTGCATGCATTTATTGTTGAAAAGTTATTCTCTGACCACATGTTACATCTTAATGTGGCCTTAATGATGTTTTATCCTTTCCAGAATCCTTGGGATGCCATATGTTTCTCTGGTGATTCCCGTATACATTTGGATACATTCTTGTCTGTCTTCAACATTACTGGGCTTCGAGAAGAATATTGTTTTAATAGTAAGTTCTGGGGATTTTTGTATGGAAGATTGAACTTTGGATATTCACCACATTTGTGATATGAGTACTGTCCTTTCTATTACATGTAGGTCAATTATCAAAAGAAGGAGATAGTTTTGTTGATGGAGCAGTCATAGCTGCAGCAAGAACGTTGCCCACTTGGTCAGATGGTGATGTGCCTATGATTCCTAGCATAGAAAGAAAGGCAGCAAAGGAATTGCAGGAACAATGCCAAAATTTCCTTGCCAAGTATCCTACAACAGCTAAGCAAGATAAAAAAATTATAGGTAATTTCTTAGAGAAGTTATCTCTTAAGTTCTGCATTCATGTTGTATATTACTTCCTGATTATTGAAAAAAAAAACAAAGAAGCGAAGGAGGTTAGGTAAAAGGAGCGATGGTATTCACTACCATGATGGTTGAAATAATGGATTCCCTGTACTGTATCTTGCCCCTTACACTGAAGTGGGGTTGGGTGATTTTTTTTCTTTCTTTTTTAATATTTTACTTTTTTTTTAATAATTTTTTTGTAATTTTTTTTATTTAAAACACAGTATGAAGCGGTTTTCATACTTCTAACTTTTATTTATTTATGTGAGTAAACTATTTGTATGATGTTTAGTTAGTTAAACTTCGATGTGCATCCCTTTTTCGTTTCATCTTTAAGTTCGATATATTATTTAGAATAGGTGTAGATCTTGTATGTATGATTCTGTTGAATCTTTTTCTCTGATACTTAGTGGTAGATCTTATTATTTATATTATTTTACTTTATTATTCGGGTCAGATGAAAAAGGGGGACATTCGTGCCTTTATTGTGTAAAAATAAAAGCAAGGGTGGAAATATGTACAAATAAGTCCTTTATTAGTTGGGAAAGTCAACTTTGGACATCAATATCTTCTTTGTCACAAATCATTTAAGTTGATTCCATTTGAAGATGAAAGTTGGGTCCAAATGATTTCCATCAATAGGTCATAAGCTGAACTTAAATTTAAATGAGCAATATATGACTATTTTATTTGAAGTTGAGCTGCCGCTTAAAATGTGCACGGTCTTGGAGGTGTAACATCTTGCAAATGTCCAAAAACTTAAATTTCACGTTTCTTTGTTTCTAATTGTTGAAATGATTTGAACCATTCATTTGTAATCTAAGGGCCTATGTTCGAAGTAGCCATTTTATAAGCGTGATTGAGTAAAATTAAATAAAAAATTTTGCTCTAATTGATTAATGATATTTTCTCTATCCTATTGCATGTCTGTGAGCATATATATATATATATATATATATATATATTATAAAAAAAAAACCCAATGATATTGGAAATTGAGCAATTTCTGTAAATTGATTGTTTGTTGAAGATTACGCATCTGTTATGGTCAACATATACTTCCTCTGTTCTTTTTTACTTGACCCGCTTTGACTTTTACATTATTCACCACCCCTCCTTTGACCGTCTTTTGTGAATGATATGTAAGGAAAATATATTCATGTGGGATCTTTTTGAATACGTCTTAATAAGTACTATCATAATACACAACTTTTATAATTTTTACTTATGGAGAGTTAAAACTATTGATCACTTAAGTTTTGCATTGGCAAGCGTGATAAAAGAAACAGTCAAGTAAAAAAGAATAGAGGAAGTATGATATATCTGGAGTGTCTTTCATTATCAAAAAGAGGGAGTAAGCCTAACTATCTAATAAGCTTAGTATGCACTTTCTTATTTGTCAACTAGGTTTCTCCTTGTATCCAAGTTTCATTCCGATGTACTTATGCTATCTCAACCTTATTGATGTCCTATGTGGATGATTCATTGTTAAGCATACCTTTAGACTTTATAAATTCCCAAGTATGATGTGTAAACAACCTTAGTCATAATAATAATAAAACAAAATAATAACACTCTTTTATTGTACCCTGTTGCCCCATTTTTTGAAGTTCACAGTGACCAACATCTGTTTTATAGATTTTTTTCAGGGTTATAAATAGAAAGCTATCCTAACTGAAATGTAGAAACTCATTTTGCCAAAACAATAGGCTACCTATTAATTGCTTATTTTATTTAATACGATGTATTAAACATTTTGTGTTGTATTCTGTAATTAGGCATTAGATTATATGCAAAAACTTACATATGCCTTCATTTATAAGTTTCCCTTCCTATAATGTTCCTATTCACAACAATTATCCTCCTAGACAAGAAATTACATAAAAAAAAAAGGACGTTAAGTGCTATATTAATGCTATACTGACTCAAGGTTGTTCTTTCTATAATTTGGATTATATCTTGGGTTGTACAACTGATATATTGTTAATTCTTTTGGTGTAGCTCTAACTATTTTTTTTTTTCTTTTTACCAAACAACAGATACTACATCGGATGCACGAAGAACACTGGAAGCTGCAATAAAGTATGTTATATTTTTAAGATGTTCTTAAAAGCTTTAGGATTTCTTGTAGCTTGGGGAAGCTTTCTGATATGAAATAACCATGGAAAGAGGGGAAAATCAACTAACAACGATTTCAATGCAACAACATAAGATAAACCTATCTCAAAAATCACCAAAATCTATGAAATAGGGTTACTTAATCAAATCCAACACCAAGTAAAGCTAGGACTAAGATTTAACCACAAAGATTACAAAATAGTAATCACGAAGATAGCAAATAATCACCGAGCTTAAGGAGAGATAAAATCTCATTGATTTCAAAATTAAGCAAAAATGCTCTCAAAAGCATGCTTAGCCCTATTTAAAGGTTTTACAAATAAACCTAGAGTCTTAAAATTACACCCCTTGGATTACTAATGAAAGGCCAAGATTAAAAGCAAGAAAAGCAACCAAAGAAAGAACAAAAACCGCTACAGAACAGGGGCTCTAGAGCGGTCGCTCCGCTTGAATAGAGTGGTTGCTCCGTACAGGGGAGCAGTCGCTCCAAAGCTCTTGTAAAAGATCCCAAGTCTAAATAGAGTGGTCGCTATGAAGGGTGGAGCGGTTGCTCCAATGGTCGGAGCGGTTCAGAGCTCGATTTCAAACGTTCACAATTTCTTCATTTCTTTCTGAAATGGGGCACATGACCTGTTGGTGGAAAGACCTCGGACTCTACTTTTGTCTCTAATTAAATCACTTGAAAAATCCTTGTAATGAAGAAGATATGGTTGATTGAAGTTGAGTAATACATCAACAAGTTTTCTCTCTGGGCTAATACATGAAATTCTTGGAGCTTTATTCTAAGCAAACAAAATGTTACTTGAGTTTAATGATGGTCAACCCCGAGAGGTGACCACCTTAGTTTAGCACGGCTACGTGTCACAACACGGGGCACTTCTTCAACTTCCTCCACCAAGTTTCATGCATCCGCATCACTTTCACATACTACTTATGCTTGACTAATTGAATGTGCTTATCCTTAAATTGCTTTTGCGACTCTTACTTGGAGTTCTCATCGCTCTCTGTTTTTTTATCTATATCGATAGAGACCCAAATATTTTTAACTACTTGACACTCAAAATCCCTACTCATCATTGTAGTAAACCTTGAATGGATTGGAAGCGGAATCCCAAAATAACTTTGTTCAGAAATTATTTGGTTTGTACTGCCTTTCTAGTTCTGTCTAATTTTAGAACAATTACCTAAAAATCTAGAGAAATTTATTTTTTTAAAATAAAATTGACTCATAAATAAAAGTCATATGACATCTACAAAGAGATTTATATCTAACATGTACATGATAATTGAATAAAATAAAAACATCTTGTCAGTAAAGCTAAGCTACGATCGTTGTTGCAAATCGTTGTTCTTCATACCCTCTTTCATATCGCTGTGATTTATGTAGTCGTGAAGAAATTTTTTTTGTCGAGATTATAATCGAAAGATTAACCTCTTTTTCAATTCCGCACAAATCTTTACCCATGAAATAATTTTATAGCAATCAATGAAACACAAAAGCAAAGCCTCCTTCAAAAGAGAGAAGAAAAAACCAGGTGTTTGATGGAGCAAAATCCTCCTAAAGAAGAAGAAAAACGCTGTCATTCAAGGGAGAAATGTCCCTCCTAGAAGAGTAAGAGTTATTATAAACCTAAAACAAACAAAAATATAGAGGATAAGCACACAAAAAATAACGATTAGGATTTTCCACCGGTAAAAACCGATGGAAGCCCCTCCATAATTCAATAATGGAGGCTAGGGTTTTAGAGAGATGAGATAGGAGAGAAAAGAGAGAGACTAGGGTTTTATGAATGAAGTGTTATATTAATCTAGAGAATAATTATTTTAAAGTTCTTGCATAAAACAAAAAATAAATAAATAAATAAATAAAATTCAATAACAAAAATTACAAGTACTTGTGATTTTTTACATGTAGATCAAACATCATATAAAACAAATGATTCAAATAATCATAAGTTTATTTTTAAATTAGTAATTCAAAGAGGGTGACTTGTATATTCTCACATATGAATAAAAAATTAAAGATTAATATTGCCATGTTCTGATGCTATTGTAGCTTTCATCCTTGTCTTCTTTTCTTTGTTGTTTAGACACTTTAGAGAAGCTATCAACGAAGGAGGTAAAAAAATTTCCAACTATCCTTAGAACTCTTCAGTAATCAGTAAATTGGTAAATATAAATATAAAATGTGAAGGAGGAAGTAGCTAAAATGGGTAATCAGTAAATTGGTAAAATATAAATATAAAATGTGAAGGAGGAAGTAGGTAAAATGGGGAGGAGGCTGCGGAAGTATAACCTATGGCATTTGAATCATGTATCTCGCAAGAAAACCCGTTGGAAAAAATAAAAGCCCAAAAATCCAAAATTCGTTAGAAATAAGGTTTGTACTTTGTATTAATCGACTTCTAGAGTTTTATGATGAAATTGAGGAAGAAAATCATTGATCATGTGTGGCGTTTTTTGGGAGAGAAAATAGATTAATTTGATGGCAGTCAAACTTTGGAGAAAGAGAGAGGTAACGGGTAAAATTGAGGGTGGTGGAGTTTAGAGGAGAAATGAGAAAATTAAGATAATTGGGTAATGGTCGCAACTCCCAATATATTTGACCTGCCATTTGGCTTCTAAAAGCAATATAAAAACCGGGTGTCTCTTATGGACTAGAAAATTTTGGATTTTATTGAACTTGGAATCTCACCTTTCGGGACCAGATTTCTCCATACCAATACAATCTGTTCCATTCCACTATATCAAAAATTTTGGGTTTAGGTCCGGTTTCCGTTCCAAGTCTATTTTTGCACACCCCTTCTCATAGGAGTAATAGGTGTGACCAAATAACATTACACAGAGATGGCAAAGTATAACCATGGCCACCGACTTTTCTAACATTACACATGACATCATCTTAGTAGACAACTTAGCCTTGTTGCTTGTAGTGATAAGATATTCATCTTACAATATTATTTTTAAGTGCTACAAGAGAGGGCAATGACGCACACAAAATTTAATCTAAAATCTTGGGTACCAATCCCAAAGACTTTAATCAACTAAGCCAGTTGACATCCGTTGAGCACATCTTGTGTTATTTGTGACAATTTCTTGTGTATATCGTACTGACTAAATCTTGTTCATTGTAGGTACCGATTGCATCGAAAATTGTTTTTAGAGAAGGTCATTGATGCTTTGGAGATTTATCAAGACAAAATTTTGTTTTAAGTTGCCAGTTTGTTAGAATTTGGTAAGAGCTTTTTACTTGGTGCTAACCTATGTAGTCTGAAGCATCAGCTACAAATGGCTAATCACTAACCTGTATTTGTTCGCTTTTAAGGTACTCTAATTATTCGATTGGGCACTCTACACGTTTGGACAGTCAAGTGGGTACTGTTGAGATGAATAGCAGTGATCGTTATTGTCCCTTGTTGATCAGGGAAAAACTCTTGCTACTCTCAAATGAGGTCGAAAAGGAAAGGGTAAGACTGCTGAATTTTCCTGTAATATTATGTTTTTTAAGAATAGTACAAGGTAGTTTATGGATAAGATACATATTATCTCTATTATATAAATTCGAAAGTAATTGATTAAGAAGTCATTCTTGTTCGATGCTTCATGCACATCAATCTTTGAGTAGAAATATTATCAGTGTTGCAAAAGCCTTTAGTGCTGAATGTAGGAGACTTTGGTTATATATGAATGACGTACAATTGTATGTTTTAATCCTGGGAAATTGGAAAAGTAAAATAATACTTCGTATTAAAAGACATTCCCTAATTCAAGTATTATAGTGCCTTGGCTACCTAGACTTCTCTTAAATGAGTTTTTTTTTTTTTTTTTTTTTTTTTTTTTTTTTTTTTTTTTTGGCTCCAAGAGGTATATTCTAACTTAGCTCATATTTCTGGAAAAGGGAACTGTGGAATGTCATCCCCCTCTGTAATACATAGTATATTTTTTACTTAAAATTTAAGCTCATATTTCTTTTATCAAGCTCTGGGTTTGTTTCCAATTTCATTGCTCACTATATTAATCTGGCAATGTTTTCTGCTTGGGAATAATCACTCACAAAAACCTCCCCTTATCTGCTTCTACCCATTATCCCTTTCATTTCCATCCCAATCCCTGTTGTAATCTTTTGACAGCAGCGTTCATGCTTCTTGGTCAGATGTCACTTCTTAAGCAGTTATCGACAGTATCACACGTGAAGTTAGTGATGAGTCTGGTCAGTTGGTGGAGAATTTACTTTGCAGGCTCAGTGGTGATCGCTGAGATTCTTGCCATATAAAGCTTGTCCCAATGGTTGAACAAATTTCATTTTTTATTAAGCTGATTAGTGACAATATCTGATTCTGTATTGTAGGGCACTGGATACCACTTTTAAAAAAGACAAGTCAGTATTCAGGGTATTTAAATCGATTTGAAGGAAGGGAAACAAACTTGATAAAAAATGAGAGGATGACTTCATGGAATCATGGGGACATTTTGTAAACACCCCACCCCCTCTCCCCAATTTCCCTTGTAAAGGCATTGTATAATGCCAATCTAACTCGGGTTTCTAGGTGTAGAAGTCCTATTCCAGCATGAACTTGGTTTATGTTTTTCAACTTATCTGTGCTGTATTCGCATCTCACTCTAGCCAAACAAGGAAAAACAAAAAACAATTGTAAAGAATCAAGCTTTTGAAGATTGCTCTTTCCTGAAATCGATTATTATACTGATACATCAAGATTTGTGATTGTTAATTAATAGATATACGAAGTACTTTGTAATTAACTGTGATCTTGTAATTGTCGACTGAAGATATTCTTCTGTATTAACACATGCTGCGTATGTTGGGTAAATGCTTTTGTTCTGCTCTTGTATGACCAAGGCATCAACAACATTCCCATAGTTTGCATTGCTGCTACTTCTTGCTGGGAAGACACCTTCGTTCGTCAAGCTGCCTAGTTAAGCCAAACTATGTTCATATTGAGCTACCCACAGCAGTGGCTCTTAGGTAGCTCAAATGTATAAAGAATGTTCATTGCTCGGTTTTTAAGATCCTCTTGTTAAAGATTCACATATTGTAAGAAATTGTACCGGAAAAGTTTGTACCAAATGGAAGTATTGCATACATCCAATAGAACAATGTCTAATTGCATACTAAGATCTTAGGGTGTCAATTGTAAAGCATTCTTTTGTGTGACTGAAGGTGCACTTCATTGATAACAGTTTAATCATATTGTATTTAAGCATCTTGGGGCTGTTATACTACCCAGCTCCCCCTAGTTTACACTTAGTTCCCATCTTCCCTTTCTTCTACCAATTCATCTATGTCTCGCTCCTATTCAACTCTAACATAGATTTACGCAATTTCAGTTATATAGAGGGTGGATGAGGTAGAGCTGTCAAATTGGTTGGTGGTGTTGTATTGTAGTGATTTATAGTTATATCAACTCAATGAGTTTGCTCGTCGTCTAGGATCAGTTCAGGTTATCTTTTGGACTGAATCAATTTTTGACTGCTTCAGGGTGAGGCTAAAGGAATGTTGAGTTGTTAGTGCAACAGGAGTTAATTTTCAGGCAAAGTTTAATTTTGTAAAAGAATTATTCAGACCCTGTTTTATCTGTTAATAGCCTGTTTAGTTAAGTAGTTTAGTTTCATTATGCAATGGGTAACACATCAAGTTATCGACAATTTGAAGTATATATATCACTTTACTCTAGTTAAAGATCTTGATGTAACTGGGACAGTCCTGTACTTGTTCTTTTGACAAAAATTGAATGACTGAAAAGAGGAAACTTTTTTCTGTATGATACGTATATACCACATTACCACACGTATATACCACATATACGTTTGTTTACATCTAAATATTACATTGTATATTGCACTATTAATATCAAGCAAGGTTTGACTCACTCAGTAAGGTTCTTAATCTAGATGCTACTCCCTCCGTCCCTTTATTTTTGCCCCATTGCCATTTTAGGGTCAAACTTTGAAAATTTTGACCATAAATTACCGTTAATGTATAAAAGATAATATAGTCACGAGTGGTCTTGTTAGTTTCGTCTCATTGTATATTTTATTAATATCACGTTTTTATAATTTTTACGTGTATAGAAATAAAGATATAGACATTTTAATACGCGTCTTGAAAACCGTGCACAGTCAAATAGGGCAAAAAAATAGGGACAGAGGGAGTAGATGTTTGAGATCTGATTTTTGTGCTTGATTTCAAGTTTTGGTCTTATTTGACATTTTTGACACGATAAATATTTGTAGGGATTTAGATGTGCTTAGCGGAATTTCAAGAATCATATTCTTAACATCTAAACATGATCATATGCATATAATAATAAGTATCAATAATAAGGTTAGGAATTACAACCTTTGATGCGTGAATTCCTTGTTTGCTTTCTACCGCGGAGATCTTGAGCCCCAAGAGTTGCTCCTCTAATCAGTCCACAAGCACGGATTGGATCCCCACGTATGCTAGTACGGAAGAGGAATGAATGTAACACTCTTCTTACTTTTGATGGGAGGAGGTAGAAAATAACAGTGTATTTAATTAGGGTTGTCTAACTTACTTTTATAGGTCAACCACATATAAAAGTAAAACCCTAATCACAAATATTCTGCCATCAAGGCCGACTATTGGGCCTTAATAGATTTTGATCCAAACCAATACTTTATTGTGTGACCTCCTAGGATTCAGTTAAATTAGCAATGAGCTTCATAATAAACCCACAGATCATAGTTGGTTTCTGGCAAAACGCTATGACCACCTAAAATGACTAAATTATTTATCTCCATAATTAATCCTAATTTATATATATTTAGTAATTGCACAACCGACCGAGGACACAACTCCTTCAATCTCCCACTTGTCCGAAGGAAAGTGTGCAATGTTAAAATACCTTAAGTCGCTTAATGTCCAATTTGATAGTATGATAACATCTCTATGTTTATCCATACTAGTATTCAAATTGTTTCTTGAACTCCGAGTTTAAACTATCAAGACAAATGATAAACCACTTAATCCATTTGAGCACGGTCATGCATTTCCAGCTTTTCACTCTTCAAGAGGCCTAAGAACACCAATCCTAATCATATAGGAGGACTTATCCAATCTTGTATAACCAAAACTCCCACTTAATTTTTAGCAATCCCAACGACTGCCTTTATAACCTCCTTTTACGGCGCGGCGTTTAACAGTGTTAAAGATATACTAATCATCGCATGAGAGTAATGTTATACTCATGCCTAAGGAATTCACTAAATATAATAATGAAAATCTTGAAACAACTTTAAGAAATTCATGTAGGTCTGTCCAATATGTATTCTCAATACATATCTATGTAATTGACTAAACGTCCTAATGTTTCTATAGCCCATGAAACTGCGCTATCAATCAACTTACAAACTAGTCTTGTAACAAGTCATTTATGTCTAGTTTAATGACTCAAGCTAGGGACAAGCAGTAATTAAAAATTTTGTTCACTTAATAGGGTTTCATTCACCAAATCACGCATTTGATGAACCTATTGAAAATTGTAAATTACTTTGGAGATTTTATTTAATACTTAAATCATAATTAAATAATAGAACTTGAAATATTTATTTCATAAACATAATATCAAAAAGCATAATAGTAAAAAACAACCATTTTAAAACTATTACATAATCACAACCATTCTCCAATGTGCCTGATTCCCATAGCCCTTGTATGGCTATCATGTTTAGGCTGTGATAGAGGTTTAGTCAATGGATCAACAATGTTCGCATCTGTATGTACTTTGCAGATCCTGACATCTTTCCTGTCTACAATCTCGCGAATGAGGTGATATTTTCTCATTACATGTTTGTACTTGTCATTTGAACTTGGTTCTTTTGCTTGTGCAATAGCCCCATTGTTATCACAATACAACTCAATTCCCTCCAGAGCACTAGGCACAATGCCTAATTCCGTCAAGAACTTTTTTATCCAAACAGCTTCTTTTGCTGCTTCAGCTGCTGCTAAATATTCTGATTCCGTTGTAGAGTCTGCTACTATGCTTTGTTTGGAACTCTTCCAGCTTATTGCTCCTCCATTCAGACAAAAGATGTATCCTGATTGTGAGCGGTAATCATCTCTGTTGGTTTGGAAGCTTGCATCAGTATAACCTTTAACAACTAACTCATTTTCACCTCCATATACTAGAAAGTCATCCCTAGTCCTTCTTAAGTACATTAGGATGTTCTTAGTAGCATTCCAGTGCGTCATGCCTGGATTTGATTGGAATCTTCTACACATACTCAAAGCATACGAGACATCTGGGCGAGTACAAACCATAACATACATGATGGATCCTATGGCCGAAGCATAAGGAACTGAACTCATCTGTTTTAGTTCATTAGAGTTAGACGGACTCTGAGTCTTACTAAGTACGATGCCATGTCGCATAGGTAGAAAACCTCTCTTAGAGTTTCCATTCTAAACCTCCTTATGACCTTATCAATATAAGTACCTTGGCTTAGACCTAGCATCCTTTTGGACCTATCCCTATGGATTTTGATCCCTAAAATGTACTCTACATCCCTTAGGTCTTTCATAGAAAAACTCATTCCAAGTCAAACCCTTACAGATTGTAGTATAGGAACATCATTTCCAATGAGAAGTATGTCATTCACATACAAGACCAAAAAAAACTACACTGCTCACACTAAATTTCTTATACAATCAGGCTTCTTCTTCATTTATGAGAAAACTAAACTGTTTGATAGCCTCATCAAATCGAAGATTCCAACTCCGAGATGCTTGCTTCAATCCATGAATGGATTTTTGAAGCTTGCATACCTTACTAGGATTTTCAGGATCTACAAAACCTTTTGTCATGTACACATCCTCCTCCAAGAAACCATTCAACAAGGCGGTTTTCACATCCATCTGCCAAATTTCATAGTCATAAAATGCAGCAATCGCTAGAAGTATTCAAATGGATTTAAGCATCGCTACCGGTGAAAAAGTTTCATCATAGTCAATACCATGAATCTGCTTAAATCCTTTTGCAACCAGTCTTGCTTTATGAACAATTAAATTCTCATCCTTGTCTGTTTTCAACTTCAAAAACCCATTTGCATCCTATAGGTGTTACCTCATTCGGCAAATCAACCAAATTCCAAACTTGATTTTCAGACATGGATTCCATCTCGGATTTCATGGCTTCATGCCATTTTTCGGAGTCTTGCTCATCATAGCTTGCTTATAGGTGGTAGGCTCTTTGCATTCTAAGAGTAAAAGCTCTGAGCTCTCCGTCATCAAGAAATCAACGTATTTCCTAGACGGAGCTCTTGGCCTATCAGACCTACGTGGAGCTACAGCAACAGAAGAATCATTTACAATTGTTTGTGAATGTTCGCATGAATCAGTTTCAAGTAGGACGGTAGGAGTTTCATGCGTTGAATGCGTCATCTCCTGAACTTGACTTTCGTCTTGTCGGGCCGTGTCTAACATGGTGTGAACCACGTCCATTTGTTGCTCATCTGGAATTTCTTCGAGAGTTACATTTGTCCCACTTGGCTTTTTGGAAACAAATTCTTTTTCCAAAAAGACACTATTTCGAGCAACAAACACTTTTTGCTCTGTTTGGTTGTAGAAATAGTAGCCCCTTGTTTCTTTTGGATAACCCACAAAGAAACATTTATCGGATTTAGGTGCAAGCTTATCAGACTGTAAACGTTTTACATAAGCTTTACAACCCCAAATCTTAAGAAAAGACAACTTTGGGACTTTCCCAGTCCACATCTCATATGGTGTCTTCTCCACAGCTTTTGATGGACATCTATTTAATATAAAAGTAGCAGTTTCGAGAGCATATCCCTAGAAGGATATCGAAAGATCAGCAAAACTCATCATGGAGTACCATATCTAATAGAGTACGATTCCTCCTTTCAGATACACTATTCAATTGTGGTGTGCCTGGAGGAGTTAGTTCGGAAACTATTCCGCAACCCTTAAGATGATTATCAAACTCTTGACTCAAGTATTTACCACCATGATCAGATCGTAATGCCTTAACTTTCTTGCCAAGTTAATTTTCAACCTCATTCTGAAATTGTCTGAACTTTTCAAACAATTCTGACTTCTGCCTCATCAAGTAAACATAACCATATCTACTTAAATCATCGGTAAAAGTAATGAAGTAATTGTAGCCACCTCTATCATTAATATTCATTGGTCCACATACATCTGTATGTATTAGGCCTAATAGCTCACTAGCTCTTTCTCCTTTCCTGTAAAAGGTGATTTTGTCATCTTACCAATCAAACATGGTTCACATACATCAAATAATTCATAACCAAATGATGTGAGAAGTCCATATGTATGGAGCTTTCTAGCTCCTTTTGGACCAATATGTCCTAGACGACAATGCCAGAGATATGTGGGATTTAAATCATTTGATTTTTGCCTTTTAGTGTTTATGTTATAGACATAGTTGTCTAAATCCAGTATGTATAAACCATTAATTAATTTTGCAGTGGTATAAAACATCTCATTTAAATAAACAGAACAACTATTATTCTTTATTGTAAATGAAAAACCTTCATAATCCAAACATGAAGCTGAAATGATGTTTTTGGTCATTGCTGGAACATAATAACAATTATTTAGTTCTAATATTAAACCAGAAGGGAGAGATAGACTATAAGATCCAACATCTAAAGCAACAATTCTAGCTCCATTGCCAACTCGCAAATCTACCTCTCCTTTTGCCAATTGCCTAGTTCTTTTTAGTTCCTGCACATCAGGTGTTATGTGAGAACCACATCCGGTATCTAATACCCAAGATGAAGGACTAGCTAAATTAACTTTTATAACATCAATACCCGAAAAAGATTCAACATAACCATTCTTCTTATCTTCCAAGTATTTAGGGCAGTTGCGCTTCCAATGCCCAATCGCATTGCAGTAGAAGCACGTGTGTTCAACATCAACCTTTTGCTTCTTAGAAGAGGGTTCTAGCTTAGTTTTGGAAACTTTTTTCTCTTTTCCTTTGTCAACTACCTCATTCTTCTTTTCACCCCATTTCTTCTTAAAACCTTTCCCTTTGTTAACCATAAGAACATCCTTCTTTGGTTCAACAACTCTATTGTTCTGTTCAGCTGTTTTAAGCATCCCATGCAATTCATGTAAGGTCTTCTTTACACTAGTCATGTAGTAGTGAAGACAGAATTCTTTGTATCCATCATGAAGAGAGAAAAGCACAATATCATTAGCAAACTCTTCGCCATAATTGACTCCAAGTTGTCTTAAATTTTTAAAAAGACCGATCATTTTGAACATGTGATCATGAAGCTTTTGCCCAGGCAAGAGTTTGGTATCAAGCAACTCTTTGCTATTATATACCTCTCTTGACTTGCCAATTCTTGAAACATAGATCTCAAGTTTTGGATGATGGAATAAGCATCCATAGTCTCAAACCTCTTTTGAAGACTTGGTTCCATCGTTGCCAACATGAGACAAGTAATTTGCACAAACCTTTCACGAATACGTTTCTCATTAGCCTTTTGAGCTTGTGTTGCATTTTCAGCCAAAACTGGGATTTCGATATTAAGGACATCCTCCATTCCTTCACTTTTGAGAACAATTCTCAAGTTTCTTTCCCAATCGAGGAAGTTGTTGTTGTTCAACTTATCTTTCTCAAGGATTGAACGCAAATTAAACGAATCATTATTACGAGACATGGTATCTACATATTAGGAAAAATCCAAGAATTAATATTATGTTTTTAATAAATAGCTAAAATTTAAAATTATAAGCTATTACACATTATTTTATTCAAAAGTGTCCCTATATAAAATAATGATTCCAAGATCATTTCAAAAGTAATTTAAGCGGACTTGGGCCTTGCCCTCAAGTTAAATGATCCAACCATCCAGGTAAGTAACATCTTTACTAATTATAACAATTATAATTCTTGGTCGATAAGTGTCATCTTATGTTTTAAACTTATCTCATTGCCTCTAAGTCCAAAACTTTGTTTTTTGATAACTTAGTTGAGCATAACCAAAACAACATGTAATTCCCTTCATAAAATTACCCGTACTATCCTATGACTTAAAATGATGCTTTGCTTGGGCAAGCCCACCACTTAATTCACAAGGCCTCATAGTTGTTGAATTGGAAAAAACAATTAGCTCAATATTCTTTTAGGGACTTAAGTTATATAATGTTGGTTATTTAAAGTGAACTCATTAACAAACAAGCAACATTCATAAACTTAAAAAAGACATTTTAAAAACATAAATAAAATGCAATAAAATTAAATGTGATCTAGTATGGCCCCTAACCCTTTAAAATCTAATTTTCTTGGGCCATCTTCTTTGATTCATCTTGGATCACCATCCTCAATTCATCTGGATTTCATAGCAAGCTCGAATCTCCATTCTTGATTCTCCAATCATAACTTACTTAATACGAAAATTTAAATAAACTATTTAAAATTACAAAAATACAAAACGATACGCATATCGTATTTAAGATTACAAAAATACGTAACAATACGCAGATCGTATTTTCTATCTTAATTAGGGCCATACTAGTCACAACAAGCAATTCATAACATCAAATATATATTAAACATGCAATCAACTTATTTTAGTAAACAAGATTATATCAATCAACATTCAATATAAACATTTTACTAAAAATAACATACAATATTGATTCACATAATCAAACTCCCTTGTTTTAAATTCAATTAGAACTTATATATGATATTAATCGTTATTAATATATAATTTGTATAATTGGAATAATAACTCAAAATTGAAATTTGCTCAAAAATATCTAAATAATTAAACAAATTTCCTATTTTATCTCAAATTCAAAATTAAAGATAAAATAAAATTTAATAATATCTTTTAAATTAAAAACTGATTTTTAAAATTAAAAGATAAATCCTCCTCCTTTTTTTTTTTTTTTTTAAACATGCTGCCACGTCAGCTGGAGCAATTTTCAGCAACGCAGCAGCAGCCTGAGCCACGAACAAACGCAGCAGCAGCCAGGAACAGCTTCCAGCCACCACGTCGACTCCTGAAATCGCCTAAGCCACCGCAACCACCGACGTCCCACTTGAATGGCGCGCAACCCTTGCACGCACAGCCATTAACGCAGCCACGTCACGGTGCCACGACGAAGAAGAAAAACGAGTCCAAAATTCGAACAATTTCGAATCAAAATAAGGTTTTTCTAGCGATTTGATATTCGATTTTAATCCCAAAACAAGATTTTGGTATCAATTTTCAATCTTATTGAATTAATTTAATGATTTTCATTCAAAATCAAATTGGGGAAAAAGTTACGGTTTTTAAAATTTTTGAATCAAACTCTTTGATTTCAAAACGAAAATAACAATTATTTACATGATTTTGCAATTGAAATCTAAAGAAAACAAAGCCCTCAATCAATTTTGACACAACTTGTCGAATTGAAGGTCAAAATTTCGAATTTCTTCTTGCTTGTTCGAACGAAACGCAATTCCCCCCCCCCCCTTTTTTTTTTTTTTTTTTTTAATTAAACGAATCTAATTAAGTATCAAATACTTAATTCCAATCAATTAAAACAACTTTTAATTATGCAAATTATTCCATATATCAAATCCCTCTCCGAATTGAATTAAAACTACAAAATTCGCATACAAAATATAAACAAATTAACATATGCATTTGGCTAACTGATACCACTGTAGGGATTTAGATGTGCTTAGCGGAATTTCAAGAATCATATTCTTAACATCTAAACATTATCATATGCATATAATAATAAGTATCAATACTAAGGTTAGGAATTACCACCTTTGATGCGTGAATTCCTCGTTTGCTTTCTACCGCGGAGATCTTGAGCCCCAAGAGTTGCTCCTCTAATCAGTCCACAGAGGCAGAAAATAACAGTGTATTTAATTAGGGTTGTCTAACTTACTTTTATAGGTCAACCACATATAAAAGTAAAACTCTAATCACAAATAATCTGCCATCAAGACCCACTATTGGGCTTTAATAGATTTTGATTTAAACCAATATTGTATTGTGTGACCTCCTTGGATTCAATTAAATTAGCAATGGGCTTCATAATAAACCCACATATCATAGTTGGTTTCTAGCAAAGGCTATGACCACGTAAAATGACTAAATTATTTATCTCCATAATTAATCCTAATTTATATATATTTAGTAATTGCACAAACGACTAAGGATACAACTCCTTCAATATTTGGTACGGTTCTTAAGGAGGTCAATAACATTTAGTTAGGTTTAGTTGGATTTGGATTCGGGCTGAATAAATGGCCTGGGTCTATTTTCTTTTCCTTATCATGGGGCTCCAAATTGTTCAGTTAGGTTAGATCGGTAGCAGGCAGTTTCATGGTTCGGTTTTCAAATTAACAGTGCTATATATATGCATTACATGCGATAAGAAAAAAGCTCATTATCGTGTACATAATTGTGTTTTGTATAATCAACCAACTATGGATGCTCTAAAACGTTATGTATCTCCTTCACATATCTACACATCAAAACTCGTTCTTCTACATTTTAGTTGATTCAAACTGAAGAATGTTGCCGTAGAGGTTCAATCTCCGAGTTTTGGGTTTCAGCATTTCTGGGATTTTGACTGTCAAGGGGCATATACTGGGACATGATAGCCATTATCTCAGAGTCCATGTAAGACTGCATATGAAATGAGAAGTTATGTCAGCCTTTCCGATGCCATAATCAGAATATCGTAATTAGGCATTGATGATTCAAGATACTATAATCATAAGCAGAGAGCAATTACTAAGACTTACCCGGAGTCTGTACTTGTAAAATATATACCCAGCTGAGCCGAAACCAGCCA
Organism: Chenopodium quinoa; assembly: GCF_001683475.1. Classification (NCBI taxonomy): domain Eukaryota; kingdom Viridiplantae; phylum Streptophyta; class Magnoliopsida; order Caryophyllales; family Amaranthaceae; genus Chenopodium; species Chenopodium quinoa. The sequence continues at coordinate 1,220,885 of NW_018743218.1, forward strand.
AGACGGCTAGCACTAAGACAGTTGGGAACCATCCAGACTTTGAGGAGCTTCTTTCTGTAGATACGTAGTAAAATTCTTAGCATCTAAAATGATGTGCGCTTAGGGTGTATAAAAAGATAGCGAAATTCACCTATGCATGTGTCTTGATCCTTCATATACAAGCGATTTCCTCCACACTTGCAATCATAACCACCCCATGTATTCTTGCAGCTGCATCCAGAGCACTGGCAAGCAGCGTGTTCCTTGCATTCATCAATGTCTGACATTCGAAAAAATAATAAAAAATTATATTGGTACTTCTTGCTAATAGCTTAAGATTGATTGGAAGGCAGAAAAGAACAGAGGTGGCAACCGTCACACTTGTGGCCATCTCCACGGAAGCCTTCCGGGCAATTGCAGCCAGAAAGATCTAATGCCTGAATTACATTCAAAGGGTAAGTTTAAATAAAAAAAAAAAAAAAAGTCACAGTGTTCATGAGATTCATAATGGATTGAATATGAATCTGATTCATACATAAAGAGTATGAAACTGATTTATACATAAAGAGAAACAGTATGACAAAACAATTAGAGTCACTGAACTGAACAAGCCGAGAAAGTCTTGCCATTCCTTGTTTCTGACCAGCAACCACCATTGTTTATGTTACATCGGCCCGGTCCATGAGCTGTAAAATGAAACATGCATGAGCTGTAAAAAGAAATTGTGGAACTTGACAGTAGCTACCAACAATCAACATGTCATGTAACAATTTTTTAACAAATTCGGATTTCCTTTAAAGGGGCGTTTGGTTCGTAACCTGGTATGGGGTTGACATCAGGAAAAAACCTTGGTTGTATGGGTTTTGAACTTGATTCTTAATACCATATATTTGGTGTGATTATAGAATGAAGTTTTTTTTTTAATTTTTTTTTTCTTTTATTTGATATACACGTTAAAGTATGGGAACGAGCCAAACTCACTCCCCCTCCTCCCCGGTTTCTAAACCCCAAACCTTGGGTGTTTGAAGTACGAATTTGAAACTCTTAAAATCATAAAACAAACATAAGGTATGGGTTTAAACCATTCTAAACCAATACGTGATACCTTAATTATGTGAACCAAACACCTGATGAGAAGTATGAAAATGAAATCTGGAATGTATTTGTAGTGCCCTTCAGTTTCTGTTTAGGTTGAGCCTTTTTTGGTGCCATTTGTTATTATAATGAGAAGAAAGACTAAACCAACTAGAGAGGACACAAACTGAAGGATTTAGATTATGAAGTACTGCGTATTTGATTGAGCAGATATAGATTATTAAACTTGTTGGCTTGACTTCGTACTAAACTATTAACCTTAATAACATGTTTATTTTAAACTATTTAGCATTAACAACCTGAGAAAACAAGAAGCTGGTGAAAGCTTTTGTTTAGAATTGTATCAACCTTAATGACCTGGTTATATTAAACTATTTTCCCAAAATAATCTTTCAAAAGTGAAAAATGAAACTGGAATTTCAGATATGCATCGGTGTCTGACTTTTAGTGCAATTTATAGTCTTCTCTTCCATAAAAATGTTTTTTACTAGAAGAGAAGAAAATCTGAATTGCTTAATAACTTGTAATTTTGTTCATTGCATTATGTACAGTTCTGTAATATGATTTTACAGTTACTATCATAATTTTACTAGTTTAGTACTAGTAATAGATTCTGGTTTGTGACAATTTTTATGGAAGTATAAACTGATATCATTATAAATTTGTAATGCAGAAGCAGATTACCTTTGCATGTTGTATAACCATCTCCTTGATACTGAACTCCTGCCACAAGAGGACATTCGCAAACTTTTCCTCGGAATGTGTCCTGGTAGCGGTTAAGTAAATAATTATCTGTGAAAATAACAGCTCTGAAACATATGGAAAGTACAACTATGACCTGAAGAAAACCTAATACCTTGCAGGCTGTGATGTTGGCTTGTGTATCCTGCCAGCATCCACCATTGTTTTCAAGACACTCGTTAGTCTCAATTCCTGCAGGTTTTTTTAACAAGCAAATTAAATATCAACAACAGAAACTGAGCTAAAGTTGCTGCGACTGTAGATAGGGACTTGCAGATGAACCTCCTGACAAACATATTGGTGGATCAGTTGTTTCCTTGAAGGCAGAACATACGGCCTTCAGTACAGCACTTCTCTCCAGTTTGCCTAGCAAAATGGTACACATAGATGAGAATCTAGGGTCTTTCGATCAATTTGCTTATGCACAAGGTTTGTTTTGAGTAATAAGATGCATTCTTTCAAGTGTTAGGCATGGCATGTGCATCAAACAGATGAAAGTAATTCATTTACATTATACAAAACCCAATATAGAAGCAGGGAAAAACCTTGTCATTTCGAAATATTTGAGAAACAACTGGAGAAGTTGGAATAAAAAACCCTACTTATTACATAGAAATGAATGCTGCAAAGGAAAATATAAACAAAACAATAGCCGTAAAAGGAATCAGGACACTGAGCACTTATGTACTGTTCTACAAATGAATACTGCAGCAAGGGAAACATTTTTGTAGTTCTCTCAGGTAATTGAAAAGCATAGATTGGACAAAAAAATGCTTGATAAGAAGATTATTAAGCAGCTCCACTGATTACGGGCATCCTCAAGTTAGACCATGCTTCGATACCAATGATTTCAAGCCAGACCGAGTTATATTTGACTCAAATGAAAGCAACTTCATTAGCAACAAAGTCATTTATATATGCTAGTATAAAACCTTTTTCACTTTAGACATCAGAACTGTGAAGGAGAAACATTCGTATAGATCTTCAGCTCGCTCTGCAATCTAATTTAAGTTGATACCAAACTAACCTCTGTATTGCACATCGTTGATAACCAATGTGGGCAATATAGTGATATCACCGCGTGATCCTTTTCCAATCTGTTTTAAAAGTGAGATACAACATTATATTGTCATAGCTCAAAATGTACCAAGTTATTTTAAACAATATTCACTGAAACTGCTAAAGTAATGATACCTGCTTGTCTTGTTCATTTTTCAATATTTCATTATCTGCATCAGCTTCTGGATTTCCCATGCACTTTTCAATTTTATCAACCGGAAGATCTATTGGAATGAGAGCAGCATTTATTAGGCAAAAATACATTAGCAGACCAAAATTTCACTAGTCTCAGTACTAAAAACTTCTAAGGAAATAGTTTGACTAGAATGACTTACTAAGAGACTTCAAGACATCCTCAGCACATGTTTTAGTGTATTTCTTCTCCTTCATGGAACACCGAATATGGAAATCAGTAACATAATCCCACCAAACCCATGACCTGTTCTCAGATTTCGCAACACTATGAACACAAAGCTGCCTCAAATTCTCAAACACAACATCCTTCCCTTCATATCCTTCCCCAAAATCCTGCTCAGGGTCAGGAGCACAATACCTTCCTCGGTTTATACATTGTGACTTGCACTGACTGCTGAGTAGAAATGGCTCAGGACAATACCAAGTTATGTAATGAGGGGTAAATAGTGTATAACCCTCCTTTTCAAGAATCTGTGCATGACCCTTAAAGTCCTTAATAAAATCCATCTGGTCCTTGCATCGAATCCCACATTCATCGTTGCTGTTAGTCCACAGCTCGTATTCAACCCGACCATCTGGGTTTGGCATTGCCTCTGACCAGTCTAGTTTTACCACAACTTCATTACCCTTCTTCAATTCGTCTTTTAAGCTATCGCCGAAGTCTTTCTCAATGAGAACAGAAGGGACTTCAAGCTTATCAATGAACCCATCTGCATCACTAGTTTCCTCCGGCGAGTCCATCGTTATTAAGTCTTCATCTATGCTATCTGCAACCAAAACTGCTGCTGCTCCAGCTTGTTGTGCATTCCATGCTTTCAGGGCAAAGTAGCATTCTATTGACATAAAATGAAGATGAAGTCAGCAATGTTGTTTTTATTTCTTACAGGAATAGTATCTCCTAAAATTAGAAGGGAAGCTTTAACCACTTGAGTTATCCCTCACTTTCATGTCAATGTTATTTTTCTGTAAATGTTCATTTGTAGGAAAATATTTCCCATTTCCTTTTTTAGTTTGTTAAGGGGTAGGAAACAATTTTCCGAAGGTGAAAAATAGCTCTTCTAACGTGTAAAACGTCCGTTTTTCTTCTAAAATTATTTATCATTGAAACAAACGAACTGTATTTAAACTATTTGGGTGTGTCAAATTTTTTTATCACGAGATTATGATGGAATTAAGCATTAGGAATAAAGATAGTGCAACATATGAATTAGATCAACACAAGTCAAGGAATTTAGCAGTAGAGAGATAGCTTTTCAAGTTTTTTCTTAAGCACCTTTCTGACAAAAATACCTAGATTGTTGTTCAGCAGCTACTATCCCGAGTTGTTGAGTAGGTAGTTATAAGTTCACGTCATTTGAATTTGATACTTGATAGTTGATATAATTAGGAGCAGGTTGCTTATCTTGGGAGTGAAAACAAAAAATACACCATTATACATAAAGGGTTACACACTTCCACATAAACGACTAAATGTTTAATATATTTCTGAGTTGGTATTAATCTAAGAATACTTGAAATAAATCACGTAATTATACATAAAGGGTTACACACTTACACATAAACGTTCAATATATTTCTTAATTATTGGTATTAATCTAAGAATACTCGAAATAAATCACAAGTCGATCATTGTAATTATATGCTTAATGATAATTCCATTTTAAAGGGAGCAACCTATAACTTTTATTTCAATTTAGTCTTGCTAGATAGCCTAGATTTCCTTCAAAGATGGATGAGAATCGATTCTTGGATCACCTGGACTCAGGAGGGGAGCTCAAACCACTTGAGCTATCCCTCACTCTCTTATTAGAAGGTATTTAATTATCTAATACTTTTTGTTTTTAATTTTCCAATTGGCCTACCAAAAATTTATCTACTATTTTACAATTTTCTCCTTTGCTTGTGTTGCTACTTGCTTCTAATCAAGTGAAATTCTTCAATCACCTTAACATTGGTTTAATATACTACGTATTATCTCTCTTGTTTAATTAGGATTATACAGGAAAACTTGTAGAGAAAACCACATTTTGTAACACACATTTTTTGTATATATATATAAAATCACCTTATAATTATTATTATTTTTTTTATTAATTTTTGTTTTTTATGACTACCTTATATGAACAATTTGAGTTCAATACTTCAATTTGAGTTGTTAGCACTACCTTGATACGGAAATTATTTACTTTTTCAACACTGAGGCCCACCACTAACGACATGAATTTGATTAAAATTACTGTAATGACTAAATCTTTCGATCCTTAACATTTTTTTAATGACAATTTCATAGTTGTCCATATTTTTTTAGCGATAGTATCATTAATTATGTGTAACTAAATTTACAAAATATTTATATTCACATCAGCATACGACACATGGAATATTTCAAATGGAACAAACGTAAAATAAGGGGTTTGAAAATTTGCATTGACTTAAATTAAGAGCTAAGGAGTACTAGTAAAAGTCAATAATCAACTTAAAATCAAACGATCAAAGGAAATGGTGCAAGGAAAACAAACCTCCACGATCAACAAGGAGAAAACTAGGTCTTGAGGTATGAGATTTAAAAGGCTTAACACCATCAAAACTCTTACAAGCATTAATATTATGATCAGGATAAACCACTGAACCCACCATTGATCCTCCATACTCTGGTACTCCAAAATTTGCTATTGAACCATCATGCTTTGCCTTTAAACTATACGGTTGCAACACCGTTATGCTGTTCTTCTCCACCACAAACCTCCCACTCGTACATCGCGTCGCAACGACTATCACCACCAACACAACCACCATCAACCTCCCTTCCCTATTCATACTTGTTTTTTATTCAAAAAAAAAATAAAAAAGAAAAACCAAAACCAAACTTGTTTTTATTTTTATTGTATTGTTTATAAGGTAAGGTGGTTTAGTTGGGGTATATATGGAAGTTGGGTTGACGAAACAAACAAGATTTGATCATGTAAGGTGGAAGAGTATATAGGAATGACAAAATTGGAGTTAAATAGACTCGAAAGCGAGGGAAGGAAGGCCAAGAGAAGGACTTGCTTACTAGAGACTTTCTTTTTGGTTTTATTCACAAGACTTGTGTTGTGCGTTTACTTCAAGTTTCTTACTCTGTCCATTCCTATATAAAAATTTGTTTTCTTCATCTTCATTTCCTAAATATTTTTCCCATGTATAAGACAAAATACCGTTAATTTTATTGTAGATGGTCAATTTAAAGATAAATTTAGCAACTTTTATAGTAACTTATATTTTTTTAAGGGTAACGTTTAATTTGTAATGAGTTTGATTATATTACAATATGTAATTTCTAATAGATATATGGTATGAAGGCTAATACTATTATTAATCTAAATACATTATAGATGTTTTTTAAGGGTAAAATTTATGTTAAGAAAATGGTAACATTTGTATTATTTTAGGGTAGCTTTAAATACTTTTAGATAACTTAAACACATCTTACAATAATTTAATGAAAGTCCACCTTAATAAAAAATCTAGTCTAAGACCCGTGTTATGCATGGTTATTTTACTAAAACCCAGTTTATTATTTTACTAATTGTATAATAAAATTTTTTATAAGACACTTGTTAATATAATTAATAGAATATTAATGTTACTTTGTAAAAAAATTAGTTAAGCTATTTCTACTATCCCGTTAATGATATATATATATATATATATCCGTTTATTAATTATCAAAACACTTTCTTAAAATGGAAATGTCATACTACTTGAACATACTATAATTGTAAAAATATTACAGGGAAAGTTGTATCATTAACCTAATTCAAATCTGATCTCACGCCCACATAATTAGTCTCCTAACTGTTTCTTAACTTCATTTTGAGTGTATTAAAACATGAAAGACCCACTTTTCTTAAATACCGTGAAAAAGTATGTGTTACTGAAAGGAATGGTGTCCTTTCAACAAGTGTATTATTCCGATAGAGGGTTCAGAATTATTGGAAAGCTAATTCTTCAGTAAGGTAAAGTAATCGGAATGCCTAGGTGGAGGTCGCTTCCGATTGGTAATATTAATGTACAATTAATATTACAACTTAATCTTGACAGAACCCTTCGGGTCGAACCTAATCGAACAACCGATCTGAGACGATGAGCTAATCCGAAGGATTTGATGAGTCGTCTGAGTTTTACGAACAAAGACGTCGGATATCGAGCGTAGAGTGTTGAGACCGAGCGTCGCAAGTCGAGTCGAATTTAGAATTCGACAAGATGCAAAATCAATCAAGTTACAAGTTCGAGTTAGGCCGTAGCCTCGCATTGGCCTAGCCATGCGAGAACTAGGCTATCTCGAGCTAGCATGTGCATCGCAATGCTAGCATGCTAGGCGCTGGCGCACAGCTAGCCCAGCAAGCATCGCAAGGCTAGGCCTTGCTAGCATGCTAGGCGCTGGCGCACAGCTAGCCCAACAAGCATCACAAGGCTAGGCCTTGCTAGCATTTTAGGCACTAGCAGCCTTGCACAGCATCGCACAACACCTTGCACCAGCCAGCAGCGTGCTGGACTGTACATGTGTGTGTGTGTGAATCGCATAACATCACACAACACCACGCACCAGCCAGCAGCGTGCTGGGCTGTGCGTGTGTGTGCTAGCTAGCTGGCCAGGTTGCCCAGCCTTGGTGCTAGGCGCTAGCTGGCAGCCAAGGCAGGCTGCCAGCCAACCACTTGGATGGGGAGAGCCGATTTGCTAGTGGGGACCAAGGGGTGTGAGATTTTCCTTGGGGAGCAAGGCTATGGTCCCCCCCCCCCTTGGAAATGGTCCTCACCTAATCTCTCATCCTCCTTATGCCACTTGTAACTTATTGATTGAATTACAATTTTATTTTTGTTTTAGTTAAACTAAAATGGGAAAATTGCAAATCTCCCACATTGATTAAGAGTGGGAATTCAAGGTTCATTTCCCTATAATACCAAGGTTTTGAGATTTGGGAAGAACACTTGAGTGGAACTAAAAATGCATCTCCTTAGAAAAGTGAGAAAACCTTAAGTTCGTAAAACTTTAGTTTTTATTGGTTGGGTCCTGACTAACCTTCGGCAATTGGATCGTTCGGGTCGGGTTTGTGGGTACGAGCCGTCGAAGACCTTCGCATTTGCGGGGTTTGAGTTTTGAAGTAAGAGCTCGGGATTCGAGTGAAGCACGCGCCAAGGGTAAGAATGTCTTTTCCTTCTCTCTTTTAATTGTTGTTTAATTAGTGATTGCATGCTTAGTCGCTTTAATTAGTGTGGGGGTCTTGGGTGGGTTTCTCTTCCGCGTAGAGTCGAACTCTACGAAACCCAACAGTGGTATCAGAGCCGCGCTCACTTTAATTATAGTGACTAATAATTAATTAAGGTGATTTAAAATGGATTTAAATTTCTAGTTGTGCTTTCTAATTGGATTAGAAGTGTTTCGGGGTTTTCTGATGTCCTGCGGGAGAGTTACAATTCCGGGACTGGAACCGTGCGCCTTTACCTGCAAAACAACGGAGACTTCGGGTGGTGGGAGCTCCGCCTTCGACGGTCAAGTTAGTGCTTGTTTTAGGAGTAATTAATGCGGAAAAGTAAAGGTGATTAATATGTTTTGGCTTCTCTTGGTCAGAGTAATTAATTGCTGAATCCCCTTTAATGAGGATTGATTTAAGTATTTATAACCTTGGAAAACGTGTCAAACCCTAGGTTTAGGTTAACCTAGGGTTGACTGGGCTTCCCTTGGAAATTGGGCCCAGGCGACCTACTTGGCGTACGGAGGCCACGTGGTGTGACGCAACTGGTCTATGGTGGACATATCAACTCCTGACACGTGTCAGGCTTCTATTGGCCCATGTGGCGGACACATGGCAGGGCCTGATTGGTCCACTTGTCAGATGATAATTGGTAGGGAAAAATCCCCTAATCATTTGCCCCTCACAGGTGGCACGTGACTGTTCACATGTCACCTGTGACAGGTGTCGGCCTGTAACATGCGACGACCTGCTACAGGTGTCGCCCTATGACGGGCCGAGCATTTTTCCCGCTCATTTTTTTGAATTTAGAAGCGACCCTTTGCATTCTCCTTTTGCCCTATATAAGGGCATGTTGACCAAGTCTTTTGTTCACATTTGCGAACTTTTCAAAAGAACTCTCGGACCCCTGAACTTGAGCTCTGACACTTTGCAACTTCTGACCTGCCGACTACTTCTGACAGGACGACTGCTTTCGTTGGACGACTGCTCTTTTCTTCCTTCCAGAACTCATTACTCAGGTAACCGTCTGCTCTTTGTGTTTTATTTTCTTTCTTTTTGAAAATGAGGCCTCAAAAGCATCCGGCACGACCTAGGTTAGCAATCAGCCGGTCACTGGGGACGGCTGAATCTAGGACTAGGGGTGCCGACTGCCCTGCGGTACTTCAAACTTTGCGCAAGTCCCGGAATCCAACTGTCTTTATATCTATGCAGGACAGTATGGCAAGGACAAAAAGAACAACGAGGATTGAAAACTCTGATGGATCCTCTTTTCGGGTTCAAATTAGCGAGCTGTCGGACCCGCCACCTGATACTACAGGGACCCAAGGTGGCCCTTCTGCCGAGAGCTCTGAGGAGGGAGCTAAGGTAGTCCCTTTCCACTTCTTTATTGACCTGGCTAGTCAGCAGACGGCCCCTGAAGAAGAAGCGGGGTCGGCCCCCTCAGGGAGAGGGGAGGAGTCGGACCCTTCTGATAATGAGTCTGACTCTAGCTCTTCAAGCCGCCTCTCCATAAACTTAGAGGAAAGGCATGCTCGATTGCATGAGGCGAGAATTTCTCATGCGACCGAAAAAGGGGACGGCTGGTCGGAACCATCCGCCTCTCATAGGGAACAAAATACCCCTTACTATTGCCACGTTCCAATGGGCCAAATCAAGGCCATGAAGGATCGAATAGACTCTTTTCTATCGGACCATGTGATGGGTCTTGATTTCCAAGTTTTTGTGCCGGATGGTGAGGATACAGTCGTCTGGCTCGTAGGGTCTAGCTACGGAGACGCCTGTTTTGGCTGCTTAAAGCTAGTCTGCGATTTCCCTTGCATCCGACCGTTCAAAAAATCCTCGATGGATACGAGGTGGGGCTATGGTAGTTAGCCCCGAATTCCTGGTTCAACATCCTCAGCTACGTATCCGGGTGTGAAATGCATGGGGTGGAGTCGAATTTTGAGGCGTTCACCCATATGAATTACCTCAGCCGAACCCCCAAAGCAAGCGGTACCGGCTGGTATCAAATAACGAGCCACAAAGGCTATCTGATGACAAGGGGCAAAGAAAATAAATGGAAGGATTGGAGAAACACCTTCCTCATCATTGCTAGCCCTGACAAGCTGATGAATAAGCGCTACAATAGGTGGAACAGGGATCCACCTCTTTTAGCAGGCGGTCGCAGCATGCCGCTTATTCCCCTTAAGGCCAGGGAAGAGATCCTGGACCGAGGGCTGTTCAAAGTAGAGATTAGGGCCAACTCTACTACGGGGGAACAAGAGCAGGTGCCCTTGCACTGCGTTCCCAAATTCAAATGGCTCTATGATGAGTTTTTTTCTGGCCGCTTGCAGCCTTAGTAGTCGGTCCTCCAGAGGTAGCCGGCCTCTTGAATATACGTACCCTTCTTTTGATTTATTTTTGAATTTTTTCTAACTCTTGTGGTTCTTATTTGCAGTTGACGCTATGGACCAAATCTCTGCTTCAAAGAAGGCGACTGCCTTGTTGCGAGCCTCCATCATGCAACAGAAGCGGACCTCTTTTGATTCTCCTGCTAAGGAGACGCCCATAGTGAGTTTATGATCCTTCAAACTTTGCCTTGAAAGTCTGCTATTATTAGTATTGACATTTCATCTTATTTCGTAGGCGGGCACTTCCAAATCCTCTTCCTCCCAACAGCCGGACTTGAAGGTTCGGAAGACGACTGGTGGGAGTACGCCTGGCTCTGCTAGGAAACAGTCGGCTGACAAGCAGCCAATAACCCCACAAAGTGTGGGGAACCCATCTCAAGTCCTTAGTCGGCCGCCAAGAAGTATAAACTGCTCTTGCTAGACTTAACTTATTTCTTCATTGCTTTCTTCACATTTCTGATGTTTTTCTTTGTTTTGAGGCGGCCCTCAAGAACCAGACTTGGTCCAAGTGGCCAAGTCTATGATTAAGGCCGTCCCTCTAGAGGAGAGGGACGCGGTCAAGGGAGTCGGCACCCTTGACCTAGACGGCATCCTGGGTCTCCTTTCTGTGGTAGACTTGGAATATTTTTAAAGTGCTAATTTTTTCGTTCCGCCTGTTATTTTTAAATCTGACGCCTGTTTTCCCTTTTTCCAGACCATGCTGCGAGTACACGGCCTTTGGAGGCCGATTAGCGCCAAGAACAAAGAGGTAAAGGCTGCAAAGCTATGACCCCCTCTAACGTTGATAAGGCAATGTTTCAAATTGCCCAAAATGAAATTTTGACAACTGATATTCTTTATTATCAGGCGCAGACCACTTCCATTATCCAGACTTAGTTGGAGGCGGCCAAAAAGAACAATAATGAGCTGGAGTCAAAGGTCAAGAGCCTTAACGATGAGCTGCGGCCCCTTAAACACATTGCCCACAAGGCTGAAGGTCTGCAGACGTCTCTTGAAACACTCAAGAAGCGCCTGGAGAGGCAAGAGGCGACCATCTCAAAAGATCTCAATGCAAAGGACGAGGCTGAAAAGATGGCTTTAGCTCAAGCCATGATGGAGGACTCGGCCCAAATTATGAGGATGACCTGGACAACCTTCTTCCCAAAAGCTCACTATGCCGCCTAGGAGAAGAAGTTTAACGCTTGTACTGAAAAGTACAACCAACAGATCATGAGGCAGGCGGCTGAAGAGGACGAGGCGGCCGAGTCTAGCTCAGAAGAAGAAGTGGAGGAGGTAGCCCTGCGGCCGATTGTGGCGGATGCATCCAAGGAAGCTGTCCCTGATGCTGAGACAAGTAAGAAAGATGCCTCCCAGAACCAGGCGTCCCTTGCTGATCAGGCGGCAGCCAATACTGAAACCCTGCCTCAATCTTAAAGCTTTTGTATCTTTAACTTTTCTTCGGCCTGCGTGCTGTTTATTTTTGTCTCTTTACCCGGCCAGGGGGCCGTGGTATTTGAATATTTTGCCGGTCTTTATGGCCGGCTGTTTATATGAATTCAGCGACCATCTTTTGGTCGTCTCTGCTCATTGACTTTTTCTTCATGCTTTATTTTTGAATATTTTCTAAGTGTCGAGGATCCTTGATATCCGCTTGCCTGTCATACTGACTGTTTTGGCTAAATTTGTAAGCCAAAAGTTGCGAACAGGTACGAAGTGTCGACTGCCTATGCCCCTGGACGACTGGTTGTCTTGGTTCCAGGTTAGGCGATCAGTCGACCATTTATTCAGTCGGACCCCAACATATTTTAGACAATACGTTAGGTTTGTTTAACTTTTTCAAGTTAGAAAGGAACATGCCGTCTATAACTAGCCTGCCTGTTAGTTAAGATAGAAATAGTTCTTGAGTCCTTGCTTGCCAAAAAGCAGTCGACCTACGAACCAGATTTTCAAATGTGTTTGGTTTGAAAAGAAATCGTCTTAGCAGGGTCGGGGTATGAGAGCTCTGGTTCGCCTTTAGACAGGCGGACTCGTCATACCTTTTGAATTTTTTGCTAAGTATGAGAGAATGACATATGGGCAATCTTGGAGGTTACCCATTCGTCATCTTTTATGCTTGAGTAGTAGAGGCACCAGGCGACGTAGGCCGGCTGATCCCCTTGATTCGCCAATGTTTGTTGGCTATTAAATCAAGAAGTACCGGCTGTACTTATCCCAAGTAATACAGACGGTTATCTGACTCGGAAGTTAACAGCTAACACTTGTTTGGTTTAGTGTTAGATTTATCCTTGTCTCAAAAACGCTACGTGGTTGTCCTTGGGGACAATCGTTTGGGTGCCGTGTAATTAGTTTATAGAATAATGTTCCACCCAAAAGGGAGCTCCTCTCTGCGACGAATTTCATCCGGAGGGATGCCGCCAGACGCCTGCTATGGTGTTGGGACAGGTCGTATTAGTTTAAAGATTGGATCAGTTGGGTGGGCGCCTGGTCTGATCATTCGGCCGTAAGCCTTAGATAGTTCTTGAAGAACTAAGTATAGGAGAGTAGCTGACTGTATAGGTACAGGCATCTTGCCCCTCTTAATTAAATTCATATTTGAGTAAAATGGAGAGTAGCCGACTGTTTTACTAGTTTGGCATGCCCCTCAATTGAAAGAAAAAAAACGGAGAGTAGCCGGCTGCTCATGGAGTAGGCGGCATGCCCCTCATAATACAAAATAGATGAAGTAAAATAGCAAACTTTTATTACTAGCTCTTGGCTATTTACATCATTCATAAATAATACTTCTTGAGATTATCTACATTCCAGGTTCGAGGCAAGGGTTGGCCGTCTGGTGTTTCCAGGCGATAGATGCCGTCCCGAACCTCTTCGAAGATTCGGTAGGGTCCTTCCCAGTTGAGATTTAACTTGCCTGACTCATTAGCCCTACCGACTGCTTCCATTTTTCCGAGTACAAAGTCCCCAACTTTGAGTGGACGCCTGTGCACTCTTTTGTTATATGACCTTATCATTCTCAGACGGTAGATTTCATGGCGCAGGGCTGCATTGCCCCTTCTTTCTGGAAGTGAGTCCAATGCCAGGCGCATGGACACCCAGTTCGCCTCTTCGTCATACAACATTACTCGAAGAGTTAGGAGGAATGGAGTTTCTCCAGTCGACCCTTTTTCAGTCATCCTACTGGCCCAGAGAACATGTGGTAGTTCGTCTGCTCATAGGCCGCCTACTCGTTCAATCTTCTTCTTAAGTCCGTCTGAGATGATCTTATTGAAAGCTTCCACTTGGCCGTTTTCTTGAGGACGGCCGACTGATGCAAAGCAGTGCGAGATGCCTTGGTCTCCCAACCAATTTTTCAGAACAGGCGTCTTAAATTGGGGACCATTATCAAAAACCATAGACATGGGCACCCCGAACCGAGTGATGACGTTTTTCCAGATGAATGAGATCACATCCTTCGTCTTAATTCCTTTGACAGCCTCGGCCTCAACCCATTTGGTGAAGTAGTTGACTGCAACAAGTATGTACTTCCTGCCGCCTGTAGCAGGCGTGTAGAGACCAAGGATATCCATGCCCCACTTAGCAAACAGTAGTGGGCTATGGATGGCAGTGAGATCAGTAGTCGAACGATGAATTAACTTGCCAAACCTTTGACACTTGTCACATTTTTTCACCATTTTCACGGCGTCTGCTTCTAAGGTAGGCCAGAAGTAACCCTGCCGCCTTGCTCGTTGAGCAAGCAACCTACCGCCTACATGAGAGGCGCAGTATTTAGAGTGCAGATCTTCTAAGACCTCTCGTCCTTTTTCTGGGGTAACACATTTCAATAGGGGTTGAAGGTACCCTTTCTTGAAGAGTTCCCCTTTTCGCATCTCAAAACTGGACGCTCGGTTTCTCAGTAAAGCCGCCTGGTAATGATCATCCGGCAAGATGTCGTTTGTTAAGTATGCCCTGATTGGGTTCATCTAGGTTGAACTTCGATCCAGAATCCCAACAGGATCTTCTTCAATACTTCTCTTCTCCATAACCTCCCAAAAGACAGTTCTTGGAGTATCACAGGAGGCCGAGGATGCCAACTTTGAAAGAGCATCCGCCAGATTATTTTCAGACCTAGGCACCTGAGTTAGATGAAACTCTTTAAGGGACCCAACTGCTTGTCGTACCGCTTGCAAATATCTTATCATGGCCGGATGGGTTGCTTCGTATTCGCCATTATACTGACTCACTATCAATTGTGAATCAGAGCAGGCGTCTATTTTTCTTGCCCCAGCCGCCTTGCACATGTGGATACCGGCTAGTAAAGCTTCATATTCAGCCTCGTTGTTCGAGGCTTGGAAGTTGAAACGTAGAGCGTACTCATACCTGTCGCCTTCTGGCGACACTGATGATAAGCCTTCTTATCATGGGTTGAGAGAAGCATTTTAGGGTGTGTTTTGATGCTTTATATGTACTTTTGTTAGCTTTTGTGAGTTTTGGGCTGTGATCTCACTTATGTGCAAAAGGCGGGATTTATGAGTATGAGTGAGTGAGCTCGGGAACCAATGAAGAGTTATGTAAGAAGGATGGACCTTGGCTCGTGATTTGAGAGTTGTGATGGAGCATGGAAGAGCAAGGAAGAAAGCTTGAGGAAAAGGTGAAGCAAAGCAAGAAGAAGAAGCAAGGAAAGAAGGCGAAAACAGCAGGAACCGCTGCCAGGGCCGCTGGCAGCTGGCCAGAGCCGCTGGCAGCGGGTATACCAGAGTGAGGGGCTGCCAGAGCAGCTGCCAGCGGGTCCAGAGCAGCTGGCAGCGGCTCTGGCAGAAATTCGGGCTGTTTTGGTTAATTTTCAGCAATTTGGCTTTGTTTTGGCTCGTGTTTTGGATATTATTTTATTATTATTATTGTGTTATGTTATTAAAATATAGAAACATATAAATAGCTTAGTTTTAATTAAGTTTGGAGGAAGAAAAAAGGAGAATTAAGTTTTGAGAAAAAAAAGCTTTCTAGGGTTTTCTTGGAATTTTCAGAATTCTTTGTTTTGGAATTAGAATCCATGGAAGCTTAATCTTCCGGATTCTTGGTTAAAGATTGAAGCTTTTAGCTACGAATTGTGAGATCTTTCTTCTCTTAATATCTATTGAATATATATTGTTCCTTGAATTAATTTCATGATTTGCTTTAATCAATTGCTAGGTTAGAATTATTGGATTCGCTTGCATCTAATTAATCTTTCCAAAGTAGCAACTTTAGGTTATTGATGCATGCTTTTGGTTGATAACTTGAAGAGGGAATAATATTATTGAAGAAATTAGACCGCTTGTGTTAATTTATTCAATCCTTGTTGATTTCTCCGTTTATTTTCTTCTTGTGGATAATTTAGAGCGCTTGTATTGAATTGTGCATTGGAAAGGGTTAGAAAGGAGCGCTTTGCTATTTCTAACTATTTATGAGAATTTAGAATCTAGGAATTCTACAACAAGGTGTTCAATAGAGCTTGATTGAGGAGACTTCTATGATCAATTTGTATGTTCATTAGTGGATTTCGCATAACCAAGACCGTTCTTCTCATTGATTACCTATTCATTACGTTCGTTGTTCTTACTTAGTTCATTTATCATCATTGCTCGTGAAAACCCCCCTCGTTACTTAGGTTACTACCGTCCTAGAGTATTTCCACTTAGGTTTCCAGTTATTAGTCCCTTTTTCCCTGTGGATTCGAACTCGACTTCCCTAACTACGTTTATTTGCAGTTAGCTTAGTTGTGATATTTTTGGTTGCATACGACTGAGGCACACCAAAGTTTGGCGCCGTTGCCGGGGAACTAGGCGTTACCGTTTAATTGTTTATCTTAGTAGAATTTATTTTAGGATTGTTCTTAGCTTTTTTTTTTTCTTTGTTTGTTCGCTAGGGTATGATAAGTACCCGTTCTGCTAACAAAGAAGTTTTGCAGTTTGATCCAGAAATTGAAAGAAATATTTCCAGGTTGCGAAGAGAGGCAAGAACAAACCCCAGTGAATCAACATACATCTTCAACATTCAAGAAGAGGAAGTGATGGCAGAAAATCGAACACTGAGAGAGCTAACAGCTCCTAACTTGAACCAACAGCCGTTGTGCATCGCATATCAGCAGTTGGAGGAAGGTGCTAATGTTGAGATCAAATCTGGTCTAATTCATCTATTGCCGGCATTCCATGGCATGAAGGGTGAAGATCCAAATAAACATCTGGCAGAATTTCATGTGGTATGTACTAGCATGAAACCGATTGGGATGACTGATGAGCAAATTCAGTTGAGAGCATTTCCTTTTTCTCTCAAAGATGCAGCGAAGGATTGGTTTTACTATCTTCCCCCAGGGAGCATAACAAATTGGGCAGGTTTGAAGAAGTGTTTCTTAGAGAAGTATTACCCAGCCACTATTTCTGCAAGCCTTAAGAAAGCTATCAGCAATGTGGATCAGAAGGAAGATGAGTCCTTGTATGAGTATTGGGAGAGATTCAAGAGATTGTGTGCTAGTTGTCCGTACCATGGGTATTCCGATCAAGACCTCATCCTATACTTCTATGGAGGTCTAACAGATGATGATTTGAGGATGGTGAATGCAGCAAGTGGTGGAGGGCTAGTGAATAAGACTCCAGGAGATGCAACTAGGCTGATTGCAGAGCTAGCAGAGAATTCTAGGCAGTTCAGTCAGAGAACTCCCACGCGCCGGGTGAATGCAGCAAATTCAAATACAACTGAGTTAGAGAGTCAAGTAGCTGATTTGACTTCTATGATGCGTGAGTTCATGGTGAACTCAAGGAATCCACAGCAACTGAATGCTTGTGGTTTATGCACCTCCACAGGACATCCCACTGATGCATGTCCTCAATTACAAGAGGAACAGAATGAGCAGGCCAATGCAATGGGTTTCCAAGGGCAAGGTCCTCAGAGAAGATATGATCCATATTCGAATACATACAATCCAGGATGGAGGGATCATCCAAATTTGAGATATGGGAATTCCCAGGGGAACCAACAACAACAGCAAAATGCTCAAGGCCAGCAGCAATATCAGCAATATAGGGCACCATTGACCAAACCTCAAGGCCAAAGCTCAAATTCGAATGATATGTCAACTGATGAAATGATTAGATCACTAACTTCTAATGTTTCTACTATGCAGCAAAACATGGTGCAATTCCAGCAAGAGACCAAATCCAGTATTCAGAATTTGGAAAGTCAAGTGAGTCAAATTTCAAGTGCAGTGAGCAGACTTGAAGCTAAGGATTCGGGAAAACTTCCATCTCAAACGGAGTTGAATCCTAAGCAACAAGCCAACGCTATTACATTGAGAAATGGCAAGGAGCTGAAAGAGACTGAAATTGCAACTAAGAGGGCTGAAGAGTTGATTGGAGCTGAGGAGAAGGAAGTGGAACATGAAGCTGTAGCAAATCCTCCCACTTTTCCATCTTATGAACCCACACCACCTTTTCCTGAAGCTTTGAAAGAAACGAAGAGGTATGAGAAGGACAAAGATATCTATGAAACATTCAGCAAGTGTGAGGTAAACATTCCCCTTTTGAATTTAATAAAGAGTGTTCCTCGATTCGCTAAATTTTTGAAAGAACTTTGTACTATTAAGAGGAAGCACAGGTTAGGAGGGAAGGAAAAAGTGAAAGTCAGTGCTCATGTTTCTGCAGTTTTCCAAAAGAAACTTCCTGAAAAATGCAGTGACCCTGGTATGTTTACTATTCCAGTTACAATAGGGGACACCACTTTTCGTAGAGCAATGTTGGATTTGGGTGCATCAATTAATGTTATTCCATATTCACTGTTCAAATCTTTGGAACTTGGACCCTTACATGACACCGGGGTAGTGATTCAATTAGCTGATAGATCAAATGTTTATCCTAAGGGAGTAGTGGAAGATGTGCTTGTGAAAGTTGATGAACTAATTTTTCCTGCTGATTTTTATGTGCTTGATATGGAACATGATAGACAAGCAGTACCCATCTTGTTAGGAAGACCTTTCTTGAAAACTGCTAGGACTAAAATTGATGTTTTTACTGGTTCTTTGACTATGGAGTTTGATGGACAAGAAATTGTGTATAACATCTATGATTCCATGAAATACCCTGTTGACACTCATTCTTTGTGTTCCATTGATATCATTGATCCTATAGTGCAGGATGTCTTCAATGTTGAGGGCGAGGATGCGCTCCTCACTTCCATTTCTAATGATTTATCTGCTGATTGTTTGGATATTCCTTTGCCTAATAGTGTGCAGATGATGGTAGCAGAGTTGAATGGTCATTCCAAGCTTCCACTTAGACCACCAGGTTCGACACCTACCCCATTGACAGTGCCTACTGATAAACTCTTACCTTCTGTTTTGCAGGCACCCCAGGTGGAGCTAAAACCACTTCCTGATCATTTGAAATATGTGTTCCTTGGTCAGAAAGATACTTTACCTGTTATAATTTCAAGCAAATTGACCAAGGAGCAAGAGGACAAGTTGGTGACAGTGCTGAAAGAGCACAAGTTAGCTATTGGATGGACCATTGCAGACATTAAGGGAATAAGTCCATCCACTTGCATGCATCGTATTCTGTTAGAAGATGATGCCAAACCTGTGAGGCAACCTCAGCGTCGCCTAAATCCTCCCATGATGGACGTGGTAAAGAAGGAGATCATAAAATTATTGCAAATAGGAATGATATTTCCTATATCTGATAGTAAATGGGTCAGTCCTACGCAGGTGGTTCCTAAGAAAAGTGGTGTGACTGTGGTAGAAAATCAACAGGGTGAAATGGTTCCTACTAGAGTTCAAAATGGTTGGCGAGTTTGCATTGATTATCGTAGGTTGAATGCAGTAACTAGGAAAGACCATTTCCCTTTACCTTTTATTGACCAAATGATTGAAAGACTTGCAGGGAAATCCTATTACTGTTTCCTTGATGGGTATTCTGGGTACTTTCAAGTGCCCATTGCACCTGAAGATCAGGAAAAGACAACTTTTACATGTCCTTTTGGCACATTTGCTTATCGCCGTATGCCTTTTGGCCTATGTAATGCACCTGCAACCTTTCAGAGATGCATGATGAGCATCTTTTCTGACTTTGTTGAGCATTTCATGGAGGTATTTATGGATGATTTCACTGTGTATGGTGATTCTTTTGATAAATGCTTGCATCACTTATCTATGGTCCTCAAAAGATGTATTGACTCTAACCTTGTCTTGAATTCTGAGAAATGTCATTTTATAATCCAACAGGGCATTGTGTTAGGTCATGTAGTTTCTTCTAGAGGTATTGAGGTTGATAAGGCTAAGATTGACACTATTCAGTCTCTTCCTTATCCTACTAATGTGCGTGAAGTGCGTTCTTTTCTTGGCCATGCAGGTTTCTATCGTAGGTTCATTGAGGGATTCTCAAAGCTTGCAAATGCTATGTGCAAATTGCTGCAGAAAGATGTGAAATTCCACTTTGATGATGATTGCAAGAAGGCTTTCGACGAATTGAAGGCTAAGCTCATTTCTGCCCCTATCATTCAAGCCCCAGATTGGTCTCGACCATTTGAGATAATGTGTGATGCGAGTGATTATGCAGTTGGAGCTGTTTTAGGCCAGAAAGTAGGGAGGGCATCTCATGTGATCTATTATGCCTCAATGACCCTCAATTCAGCCCAACGAAACTACACTACCACAGAAAAAGAGTTGTTAGCTGTAGTATTTGCTCTAGAAAAGTTTCGATCTTATTTGCTTGGTACTAAAGTAATTGTTTTCACTGATCATGCAGCTCTTCGCCACTTGATGACGAAGAAAGAGGCCAAACCAAGACTAATAAGATGGATTCTGCTCTTATGTGAGTTTGAGTTAGAAATCAAGGACAAGATAGGCGCGGAAAATCTAGTTGCTGATCATTTGAGTCGTTTGACCCATATTGTTGATCAACCATCATTCCAATATCAAATCCTAGGAGAATTTCCGGATGAATCTCTATTTGCTCTTAAGGATTTGCGCCCTTGGTTTGCTAACATTGTGAATTTTCTGGTTTCTCAACAGTTTCCTCCAGGTTTCACAAAGTCTCAAAAGGACAAGCTTCGAACTGATGCGAAGTACTATGCATGGGATGATCCATACTTGTGGAAGTTCTGCTCCGATCAAATCATTCGCAGATGCATTCCCGAAAATGAGGTGATCCCCATTCTCACCTTCTGTCATTCTCATGCTTGTGGAGGACACTTTGGAGCCAAACGCACAGCAAGGAAGGTTCTCGACTGTGGTTTTTACTGGCCAAGTTTGTTTCGAGATTCCTATGGATTTTGTAAATCCTGTGATAATTGCCAGAGAGTAGGTAACATTTCCCAGAAAAGTGAAATGCCCCAATCCTCTCTTCTATATTGTGAAATATTCGATGTTTGGGGTATAGATTTCATGGGACCATTCCCTATTTCTTACGGTTTTACTTATATACTTCTTGCTTGTGATTATGTGTCGAAGTGGGTGGAAGCAATACCCACTAGGACTGATGACTCTAAAGTGGTTTCAGGTTTTATCAAAGCTTACATATTTTCTAGGTTTGGAATCCCAAGGGCGTTGATAAGTGACCGTGGAACACACTTTTGCAACCGTACAGTGAGTGCTTTGTTGAGGAAGTACTCTGTTCACCACAAAATCTCCACGGCTTATCACCCACAAACCAATGGGCAAGCCGAGGTGTCCAATAGAGAGGTGAAGTCAATTCTGCAGAAAACGGTGAATCCGGATAGGAAGGATTGGAGTTTGAGGTTGGTGGATGCTCTATGGGCGTACCGCACCGCATACAAAACACCTATCGGGATGTCCCCTTACCGCCTTGTCTTCGGAAAACCGTGCCATCTTCTGGTTGAGCTTGAGCATAAAGCATATTGGGCTGTTAAGTCATTCAACATGCAAATGGATGAAGCAGGTGAACATCGGAAATTGCAACTCCAAGAACTAGAGGAGATCCGGCTTGAGTCCTATGAGAATGCAGATATTTATAAAGCAAAGACCAAGCTATGGCATGATCGAATGATCACGCGGAAGGAGTTTAAAGTCGGTGACAAAGTACTCCTATATCAATCCCGACTTAGATTATTTCCGGGAAAACTTCGGTCCCGTTGGGAGGGCCCTTTTCAAGTGGTGAATGTATATCCGCATGGAGCAGTTGAAATTCAAAGCCTCGAGACCGATAAGATTTTCAAAGTCAATGGCCAAAGGCTCAAACCCTAATTCGAGGGTTTCAAAACCGAGAACGTGGAGTGCATCGATCTCTACGAGCCATCAATGGAGTAGCGAAGTGGGATGAGCCGCGTCGAGCCAACGACGTAAAACAAAGGCGCTAATCGGGAGGCAACCCGATCGAAACCTTTTCCCCATTTCTTTTCGTAGTTTGTTTTTTATTTTTTTTTTTTTTTTTTTGGTGATGTGAAGTGTTTCTGTTTATTGTTTTTGTGTAGGGGAGGCCTCGGGAGCGATTGTTACGCGCGAAAAGCAGCAAAACCAGCTAAAAAAAACAGACAAAGGGGAGCAAGTGCTGCTGCAACCGCTGGCAGCTGCTCTGCAGCCGCTACCAGCGGCCCTCCCAGCACCCCAGAACCCCTCTGTCTGCCTTAGCCGCTGGCAGCTGCTCCCAAGCCGCTGCCAGCGGGCCCCCCCTCTACGTTTTGTTAATTTCAAAAAAAAAAAAAAAAAAAAAAAAAAAAAAAAAAAATCACCAAAATCTGCCAGAGCCGCTGGCAGCGGGCCTCAAGCCGCTACCAGCGGCTCCTACAGCTCTCCCCGATTTTTTTTTTTTTCCCCTTATTTCCCCCAATTTCCATCTTCTTCCTTCATTATCCCCCAATTCACATCAACCCTAAGCATTTTCTCCTCCTTCTCTCTACTCTTTCACTCCCACACTCCAATTCCACATCTACCCTAGCAATTCTCCTTCCCCAAATCCTTACCTTCCATCAATTCCCTTCACAAATACAACCTAGGTTTTCCATTTGCTCTTGATTCCAAGGGTGACATTGAGTGGTTGTGAGGTTGTGCAACGTGAACTTCTTGTAATTGAAGGTGAGGGTGAAGATTCAAGCATACAACTAAAGTCATGGGAAGGGATAACAAGAGGTCCAAGGCTTCATCTCCATCAAGACCCTCAAGGGGCAAGAAGCAAGGGGCTTCTTCAAGTCAAGGGGAGGCACCTCCATTGCCTCAAGGGGATGGTTTCATGGGTGTTCGGTTGCATTCCAAGGAGAAGGGCGTATGGACTAAGCTTCAACAACCCCGACGAACGGTGCAATGCACCAAGTTCTTGGACTTAGAAGCTTTACAAGAGCTAGAGATGGAGGAATTAGTGCGGCTCTTGCTAAGGAACGTGGGTCTCGAGAATTTCATGACCAAATGCGCTCCCACCTATGTCAGGTATACATATGAATTCCTTTCAACGCTTACTAAAGGACGTGAACAAATATCCTTTAATTTGAACAATAGGAATTATGTGATGTCTTATGATGATTTGCGTATGGCATTTGGTTGGGATGCACCCCCATTGGTGAACCGTTGGGGTGATCATAGCTCATACTCGTCCCGAGTATTTTGGAGGGCTATAACTGGTTGTGAGGTTGATCCTCACGGTGATCATAGCTTCAAAATCACCCACCCATGCCTTAGACTGGTGCATAGGTTTATATCGTCCACTATTCTATGCCAAGGGGAGGCCACTAAGGTCCCCAAAGTCACATTGTCGTATTTGTGGGCGATGACCCCTGAAGGTGTCGGTACGCCCAATTGGGTGGAGATTTTTGTTGATAGTTGTGTAAAGGTGAAGTCCAACTCCAGTGGCCATATTAGTATGGGTGGCATGGTCTCTTTGCTAGCCTGTTATTTGAATGTTCCACCCCCTGAGGATCTTGTGCCAGTAGACTCGACATACTTGACATATAACATCATGACTCTGGTCAAGATCGGTTTATTATCGCGTTCCCCCGTCGCCGGTAGTTATTTCTGGCGATACGGACCGCAGGGTTTGAACTATTTGAGACTTCCTCGTC
This sequence comes from Chenopodium quinoa, assembly GCF_001683475.1. Classification (NCBI taxonomy): domain Eukaryota; kingdom Viridiplantae; phylum Streptophyta; class Magnoliopsida; order Caryophyllales; family Amaranthaceae; genus Chenopodium; species Chenopodium quinoa. The sequence continues at coordinate 1,244,562 of NW_018743218.1, forward strand.
CCGAGGGACGAGCATTACCTTTTGGCCCTACTGCTGCAGACTTTTTCCTTCCGCCCGACCCGGATGTTGCTCCTTATTTGGGAGATGCTGAAATCATAGTTGAGAACATGGGAGAGGAGAATCCCGATGTTCATATGGGCGGAGAGTTTGTTGATGAGGAAGGGGGTGAGGATGCTGCTGGAGTGCAGCACGATGATTGGCCTCGATGGAGGGCTGATGTGGATGATAGACTAGAGGAGGTGTGCGATGGGATGCACGAGCTGCTTGCATATCAAAGAAGCATGAGTCGGTTTTACACCACTCAGTATCCGCAGTATGAGCCTCCAACTGAGGCGTTCATGGATCATTTGGCATCCCGTGCTTTGCGTCGTTCCGAGAGGCGTGCTTCTCGGGGCGATGCCGGCTCTTCTGGCTCTGGAGGTCCCTCTCATTGAGATGGTAACGATTTTCTTCCTTTTCCCTTACTTTTGGTTTCATTGTAGTTGTTCTTGCATCGAGGACAATGCTTCATTCAAGTAGGGGGGGGGGAAGAAATTCTTGCATATATTCTTTGAATTTTGTATAGTTATCTTGATTTCATGTTTTGTATAACTATCTTAATTGTGGTTCAATGAAGCAAGATTGAAAAAAAAAAAAACAGAAAAAAGTATGAAAAAAAGAAAGAAAGAAAAAAGAAAAAGAAACCCGCTAAGTCGAAAACCTGAAAAGGCGGCTTAGGCAAAAATGGGGGCCCGGTTAGGTTGAAAACCCGAAAGGGAGACCTAAGCAAAAAAGTGGCTAATGAGTGGGTGAGAAAGTGAGATTTGGAAAAAGATGAGAGGCTAGGATGAAAACCCGAAAGGGCTCCTAGGCAAAATGAGAGAAAAAAGAGAGAAATGTTCATGAATTTGATTTTTCAAGGAAATTTCGCATCTATTTGCCGGAGTCGGTGTCATAAGGGGAGGAGATATAAGGAGGTGTCGGGGTAGGTTTCATCTTGGTGATTTTGGGAGATAGTTGAGATTTTGGGGGAATTTGTTGATCATCTTAGGAATTTGAGAGCATGAGTTGTTTGTTTTCACTCTTGAATGTGGAAGTGTTTTTATGAGATTTTTGGTTAAGTTGAGTTTTTGTTTGCCCAATTTTATCAAAAATTTCATTTCTTTAGGCGGTTGAGAATATTCATACTCATGGCTATGCGTTTATCGTTCCAAGTTGATTTTGGGGATGAATTGATAAATAAGAAAAAAGGGAGATTCAAAGTGTGAAGTATGGGGGAGTGTGATTGTGATTGGTTGATAAGTACTAGGATGTTTTGTTGAGTTTGAGTGCATAGAGCTAGTTTGATTCCACCATCTTCTGTTTTGAACCTTAGTGAGGAGGATGTGTTTTATTCTCTAAGTTTACTCGAGGGCGAGTAAAGGTTCAAGCATGGGGGAATTTGATAAGCCTTCTTATCATGGGTTGAGAGAAGCATTTTAGGGTGTGTTTTGATGCTTTATATGTACTTTTGTTAGCTTTTGTGAGTTTTGGGCTGTGATCTCACTTATGTGCAAAAGGCGGGATTTATGAGTATGAGTGAGTGAGTGAGCTCGGGAACCAATGAAGAGTTATGTAAGAAGGATGGACCTTGGCTCGTGATTTGAGAGTTTTGATGGAGCATGGAAGAGCAAGGAAGAAAGCTTGAGGAAAAGGTGAAGCAAAGCAAGAAGAAGAAGCAAGGAAAGAAGGCGAAAACAGCAGGAACCGCTGCCAGGGCCGCTGGCAGCTGGCCAGAGCCGCTGGCAGCGGGTATACCAGAGTGAGGGGCTGCCAGAGCAGCTGCCAGCGGGTCCAGAGCAGCTGGCAGCGGCTCTGGCAGAAATTCGGGCTGTTTTGGTTAATTTTCAGCAATTTGGCTTTGTTTTGGCTCGTGTTTTGGATATTATTTTATTATTATTATTGTGTTATGTTATTAAAATATAGAAACATATAAATAGCTTAGTTTTAATTAAGTTTGGAGGAAGAAAAAAGGAGAATTAAGTTTTGAGAAAAAAAAGCTTTCTAGGGTTTTCTTGGAATTTTCAGAATTCTTTGTTTTGGAATTATAATCCATGGAAGCTTAATCTTCCGGATTCTTGGTTAAAGATTGAAGCTTTTAGCTACGAATTGTGAGATCTTTCTTCTCTTAATATCTATTGAATATATATTGTTCCTTGAATTAATTTCATGATTTGCTTTAATCAATTGCTAGGTTAGAATTATTGGATTCGCTTGCATCTAATTAATCTTTCCAAAGTAGCAACTTTAGGTTATTGATGCATGCTTTTGGTTGATAACTTGAAGAGGGAATAATATTATTGAAGAAATTAGACCGCTTGTGTTAATTTATTCAATCCTTGTTGATTTCTCCGTTTATTTTCTTCTTGTGGATAATTTAGAGCGCTTGTATTGAATTGTGCATTGGAAAGGGTTAGAAAGGAGCGCTTTGCTATTTCTAACTATTTATGAGAATTTAGAATCTAGGAATTCTACAACAAGGTGTTCAATAGAGCTTGATTGAGGAGACTTCTATGATCAATTTGTATGTTCATTAGTGGATTTCGCATAACCAAGACCGTTCTTCTCATTGATTACCTATTCATTACGTTCGTTGTTCTTACTTAGTTCATTTATCATCATTGCTCGTGAAAACCCCCCTCGTTACTTAGGTTACTACCGTCCTAGAGTATTTCCACTTAGGTTTCCAGTTATTAGTCCCTTTTTCCCTGTGGATTCGAACTCGACTTCCCTAACTACGTTTATTTGCAGTTAGCTTAGTTGTGATATTTTTGGTTGCATACGACTGAGGCACACCAACTGACATATGACGCCTGCTCCACAACCATTTGTGGTGGAACTCCCTAACACATAGACTTTCCAGACTGGGTCTGGAATTTGAGAATTAGAGGGCTGAGTCATCTCTACAATAAAATCAGCAAAGGCTTGCCCCTTTACTGCTTTCCTGGGCTCAAATGTGATTTCAAGGCTCTGAATCTCTATCGCCCATTTGATCATCCGGCCTGATGACTCCATGGTTATCAGTGGCCGCTTGATTGACTGATCTGTGTATACGACGATTGAATGTGCCAAGAAATAAGGCTTCAATTTTCTAACGGCCATGAAGAGAGCAAGACCAAATATTTCCACCAGGGGGTACCTCAACTCGGCATTTTTCAATACATGGCTGACAAAGTAGACCGGGAGCTGGTAGCCGTCTCTTTCAGCAAGGAGGACGGCACTTAGAGCATGGTCCGACACTGCGAGATACATGTAGAGCACTTCTTTAGGCAAGGGACTGACCAGCCTTGGCAAGGAATGCAGATGAACTTTTAGCTTTTGGAAGGCCGCCTTAGCATCCGACCCCCATTCAAACCTTTCTTTCTTTTTTATTGCCTGAAAAAAGTAAAGGCACTTGTTGCCTGACCGGCTGAGAAATCTTCCCAGGGTCGCCAGACAACCTGTTAACTTCTGAACTTCTCGGACTGTGCGAGGCGAATGCATGTCAATGACCGCCTGCACTTTCTCAGGGTTCGCCTCTATACCTCTTTGATTAATGAGAAATCCGAGAAACTTTCCAAACTCAACCCTAAAAACACATTTCTTGGGATTAAGCATGACATGGTGCTGCCTTAGTGTGGTGAATGTTTCTCGGAGGCATGCCAGATGGTACGTCTGAAGCTTGGACTTTACAATCATATCATCTATGTATGCCTCGACATTCCTCCCAATTTGATCAAAGAAGACCGTGTTTATCATTCTTTGGAAGGTGGTCGGGGCGTTTTTCAAACCAAACGGCATGACTGTGTAACAATACAACCCTTGATCAGTGACGAAAGTCGTCTTCTCCTGATCTTTCTTCCACAAAGGGATCTGATGGAAGCCAGAGTAGGCGTCCATGAAGCTCATTAAAGCATGGCCGGCCGTTGAGTCGACCAGGCTGTCAATTTTAGGCAAAGGATAGCTATCTTTGGGGCACGCCTTGTTCAAATCTGTGTAGTCCACACACATTCGCCAGGTACCATTCGACTTCTTTACTAATACCACATTTGCAACCCAGTTAGGGAAGTAACATTGCCGAATGAACCCTGTATCAAGCAACTTTTTAACCTCGACGGCGGCCGCCTGGCTTCTTTCTTCACCATGGTTCCGCTTCTTTTGCCTGACCGACTTCTATTTTGGATCCACAACCATTTTATGTACAGCCAGGTCAGGACTGATGCTTGGCATTTGATGAACTTCAAATGAAAAGATATCTTTGAATTCCTTCAAAAGTTGGTGAAAATCTTCACCCAAAACTTCGAGAGCAGTCGTCCCAACCTTGACTGTTCGGTCAGGACATGAGTCGTCCAAGATAACATCCGTGTGCTCACCAGCTGGCTGAGGGCGGAATTTGTCCGACCGCTCCTCTGCCAGTGATTGCTATCTTTTTTCTTTTCTCTCCGCTCCCGATTGGGTAGCCTTCCTTTTCTTGCCGCCTGCCTTTTGAGCAGGCGCATCCTCCTTGGTAAGTTCAAGGTCACTTCTTTCACCACTTGGTCCAGCAGCCACCACAGTGGGTTTGATATCCGAGAGGTAACATTCTCGTGCCATCTTCTGATCTCCCCTTAGGGAGCCGACTGTTCCATCATCCCTCTCAAATTTGAGCAGCATAAGAGAGGGGATAATGACTGCTTTAGAGTTGTTTAGGGTGGGTCGTCCCAAGATCATGTTATAGGCCGAGAGTTCCTCAACCACTAAGAACCGAACCACCATGTGACGACCCTACCCTTTCTCACCCAGACGGATGGGTAGATCCACTCGTCCTACTGGGTGTACGACACCTCCTCCAAACCCTACTAAAGGGTGAGATACCGGATGTATGCAGTCAGTTTTGTACTTGAGCTTTGCCAAGCACTTGCTACTGATAAGATCAGAAGAACTACCGGTATCTATGAGGATGCGGCCAACTCTTTGGTTGGCCACCTTGCATTCAATGACAATGGGGTCATCATGCGACCCCTTAACACCTCCCAGATCCTCTTCTGTGATAACAATCTCTGGGAATGAACTCTTGGCGGTCCGTTCTTGGTGAACGGAATTAACATCTAATTGCTTGATATTGTCTTTTTTGCCCCTAATAGTGGGGCCGCCTCCTGAGAAGCCGCCGGCTATAGTATAGACGATTGCGTCATCAGTATCAGAACTGTCGGCTGGATGATGATTCTTCTTGGCCGACTGCTTGTTTTTTGAGGAAGCATTCCCCTTGGACTTCTTGACATAAGAATCAAGGTCGCCTTGTTTAGCCAAGCGGTCCATATAGCGCATGATACTAATACATTCATTGGTTTCATGACCAACATCTTCATGAAAATGACAGAATTTATCCTGGTTCCGATTGCTTATAGAACCCTACATGGGGGCTGGCTTCTCGATTGAGATCCGACTTTTGATTTCTTTGAGGATAGCTTGGCTATCCTTGTTGAACGCATACTTGGGAGAGTATGGTTTGAACTCTTTCTTCTTTTTCTGGGCCGGCTGTGTAGAAGAGTCGGCCGCCTAGACTTCTTTTCTCTTTTTCTTATCTTTATTTTCTGACTGCTTTGGTCGACTTTCTTTTTTGTCAGACCTCCTTCCGTCCGACTATTTGCCAGTGTTACAGAGATCAGCCGCATGTATATAGGCTTCAACTTCAATCAATGCTTCTTGGAGAGTCGCAACTCTCTTTTGGACCAAGTCGAACTTGAAATTCGACCCATCCTTAAGACCTCTAAAAAAGTCAGTGTAGGCTACCTCATCTGGCAGCCCTTGTATTTGAATCCTCATCAGGTTAAACCGCCTGATGTAGGAACAGAGGCCCTCCTTCTCACCTTGCTGAATAGTCCCTAAGTCAAGAGTCGTCTTCTTAGCAGGAATGTTCATAGCAAAATTGGAGGTGAACAAGTAAGCAAGTGTCTTGAAATTATTCACACAACCAATCAGCAGGTTGCCGAACCATTGTTGTGCGATTCCCTTGAGAGTCGCTGGGAAACACTTGCACCAAGTAGGATTATCCAACCCTTGGAGGTACATTAGGTTGGTGAACGCCATTAGGTGATCTTCTAGGTTAGTAGTGCCATCATAGGCGCCTACTAACACATTCTTCACTTTGGCCGGCTGGGCGGCCTCAGTAATTTCCTTGGAGAAGGTGGACGACTGTTCTCCAAGTCTGAGTAACCGTAGTTACTAGTCTAATGGTTGGACGTTTCTTGCTGGCTGCCCCCTAAACAAAGGAGGTTGCAAGAAGTATTGTTGCTGCGGTACGAAAGACATATTCGTTACCGACTGCTGTTTATGAGATCCAGACCAACGGGAGGTACCGCCTGTCTTACTCTCATAATTTGATTGAGTATACCTCATGGAGGTATTATGCAGACTATCTTGGAAATCTGAAGTAGAGGCCGACTCTGACAGACGGTCATTCTTCTTCATCTCTAGCAACAATCGAGCATCTAAGTAAGTTTTCTTTGACCCATCCGCTTGTATATGACGAATGGGCTTTCTCTTTCCTGGCGAGGGGAAGCGATACTTTGTTAAGTCAATCACAGGCGGCTCCTACTTCCTAGAATTAGGGTGAGGAGTCGCCTCTCGACCTTGTACTGGTTTCCTTCTTCCTGATTGAGAAGTTTTCCTAGCCGACTGCTCCTTGGAGGGAGCAGGCGTCTTCTTATTAATTTACTCTTGGATCTCCCCCTTGAACCCCCTCATGAAAGTCATGAGTTTGCTTCTTGTAATAGGAGCGGATCCTTCAGCTGCCTGTTGTTGATTAGGCGGTGAGCCAGCTGGATTGCTGGGTCCAGCTTGGCAATCTACCCGTTCTCTCCTTTCGGTGTGACGGGTACGTCGGGCCCTTAGGGTCCCGTCTGAGGCCGTGTGTGCTTCAACCTCGACCTCATTCTCAGTATCTTGGTTTGAGTACACTTGAGGGTCGTCCATTGGACGCCTCTCATCTGGATTCGGTGCAGACTTTGATGCCATCTCGAAAGTACTCTCCCCACAGACTGCGCCAAAATGTTTCGGGGTTTTCTGATGTCTTGCGGGAGAGTTACAATTCCGGGACTGGAACCGTGCGCCTGTACCAGCAAAACAACGGAGACTCCGGGTGGTGGGAGCTTCGCCTTCGACGGTCAAGTTAGTACTGGTTTTAGGAGTAATTAATGCAGAAAAGTAAAGGTGAATAATGTGTTTTGGCTTCTCTTGGTCAGAGTAATTAATTGTTGAATCCCCTTTAATGAGGATTGATTTAAGTATTTATAACCTTGGAAAACGTGTCAAACCCTAGGTTTAGGTTAACCTAGGGCTGACTGGGCTTCCCTTGGAAATTGAGCCTAGGCGACCTACTTGGCGTACGGAGGCCACGTGACGTGACGCAACTGGTCCATGGTGGACAGATCAACTCCTGACACGTGGCAAGCTTCTATTGGCCCATGTGGAGGACACATGGCAGGGCCTGATTGGTCCACTTGTCAGATGATAATTGGTAGGGAAAAATCCCCTAATCAAGAAGCTTGTTTTAATTAGTTTTAATCTTGTATTTTTTATAATTTTGGCTGACGAACCTAGATTTCGACTCAAAAATAGTGATATTTGGGTGGAATCGATGTTCTAAATCGTTACTGAAACTTTTAGGAGTGTCCAGAAGCTAAAATCCACCCAAAAATATGTTTTTTGAAGGTTTTTTTCGTTTTTGACGAAATTTTTTAAATCTTTTAACCTTGATTAATTATTGCATGTTGAAGGTAGATTAAATGTATGGTTGCATCCCTAATCTACTGTAATTATAAACTTCATTAAGCATGTTTTTTGAAGTTGATTAGGGGATTTTTCCCCACCAGTCACCATCTGACAAGTGGACCAATCAGGTTCCGCCATGTGTCCGTCACATGGGCCAATAGGAGCCTGCCACGTGTCAAGCAATGATCCGTCCACCTTGGACCAATTACGACACGACACGTGTCCTTCCCATAACACATGGGATAACCGGTCACCTAGGCCCAACTTCCGAGGGAAGCCCAATCAGCCCAAGGTTAACCTAAACCTAGATTGGCACGTTTCCCGAGGTTATAAATACCTCCCTTAATCCTCATTAAGGGGGATAACAGGCTGATCACGCTAAAAAAGCAGATTACCTACATTAAACACTCTCACCTAGAGAGACCCAATCACTTTAATTTCCGCATTAATTACTCCTTAATCAAGTACTAACTTGACCGTTGGAGGCGGAGCTCCCACCACCAGGAGTCTCCGTTGTTTTGCAGGTACATGCGTCCGGTTCCAGTCTCGGAATTGTAACTCTCCCGCAGGACATCAGAAAACCCCGAAACATTTGGCGCCGTCTGTGGGGAGAGTACTTCTGAGATGGCATCCAAGTCTGTACCGACTCCTGAAGAGAGGCGTCCCCTAGACGACCCTCAAGTTCAGTCGGACCACGATACTGAGAATGAATTTGAAGTTGAAGCTCACACAGCTTCAGACAGGACCTTAAGGGCCCAACGTACCCGTCATACCGAAAGGAGGGAACGGGAACATCTTCAAACTGGAAGCGAGCCAGCAGGCGCACCGCCTGTTCGGCAACAGCCGACTGACGGGTCTGCTCCCATCACAAGGAACGAACTCATGACCTTCATGAGGGACTTCAAGGGAGAAATTCAAGAGTTGATCAACAAGAAGCCGCCTGCTCTGGACAAGGAGCAGTCGGCTAAGAAACCCTCCACTTCACAGAAGAGGAAGCCAGTTCAAGGGCGAGAGGCGACTCCTCATCCTAAATCTAGGAAGCGGGAGCCGACTGCCCTTGATTTCACAAAATACCGTTTTCCTACTTCAGGAAATAGGAAACCTGTTCGTCATATTCAGGCGGACGGGTCGAGGAAATCATACACAGACGCTCGGCTACTACTAGAGCAGAAGAAGAGTGACCGATTGTCAGAGTCGGCCTCTACTTCAAACTTCCAAGACAGTCTGCAAAATACCTCAATGAGGCATACTCAGTCGTATCGTGAGAGTCAGTCAGGCGGCACCTCCCGTCAGTCCGGCTTTCATAGGGACCAGGCGGTACCAAACTTACCGTTTGTACCGCAACAACAGTATTTTTTACAGCCACCTCCGTTAGGTGGACAAGCAGCAAAAAATGTCCAACCTATGGAATGGCAGCTACGGTTGCTTAGACTTGGTGAACAGCCGTCGGCCTTCTCCAAGGAAATTACTGAAGCCGCTCAGCCGTCCAAAGTGAAAAATGTATTAGTAGGCGCCTATGACGGCACTACTAACCCAGAAGACCATCTGATGGCATTCACCAACCTGATGTACCTTCAAGGGTTGGATGATCCCACTTGGTGCAAGTGTTTCCCAGCGACTCTTAAAGGAATCGCACAACAATGGTTCGGCGACCTACCGACTGGTTGTGTAAATAACTTCAGGATGCTTGCTTACTTATTCACCTCCAACTTCGCCATGAACATTTCTGCGAAGAAGACGACCCTTGATTTAGAAACAATTCAGCAGGGCGAGAAGGAGGGTCTTCGTTCTTACATCAGGCGGTTTAACCTGATGAGAATACAGATTCAAGGGTTACCAGATGAAGTAGCCTATACTGACTTTTTCAGAGGTCTCAAAGACGGGTCGACCTTCAAATTTGATTTGGTCCGAAAGAGGGTGGCGACTCTTCAAGAGGCCTTGATTGAAGCGGAAGCCTATATACAGGCGACTGATCTTTGTAGTACGGTAAAACAGTCGGACGGGAAAAGGTCCGACAAAAGAGAAGGACGACAGAAGTCGTCCAACAAAGACGAGAAGAGAAAAGAGGTCTGGGCGGCTGATTCCTCTAAACAGCCGACCCAGAAAAAGAAAAAAGAATTCAAACCATACTCCCCAAAGTATGCGTTTAACAAGGATAGCCAGTTTATCCTAAAGGAAATCAAGGGACGGATCTCAATTGAGAAGCCGGTCCCCATGAAGGGTTCTGCAAACAACCGGAACCAAGAAAAGTTCTGTACTTATCATGAAGATGTTGGTCATCACACCAATGAATGCATCAGTCTCATGCGGTATCTGGACCGCCTGACTGAGCAAGGTGATCTTGACACTTATGTCAAGAAATCTACGGGGAACACTTCCTCAAAAAAGCAGTCGGCCAAAAAGAATCAACAGGCCGACAGCTCCGATATAGATGATGCAGTCGTCTACACCATTGCAGGCGGCTTCTCAGGAGGCGGCCCCACTATTAGGGGCAACAAAGACAATATCAGACGGTTAGATGTAAATTCCGTTTACCAAGAACGACCCTCCAAATATTCATTTCCTGAGATTGTCATCACTGAAGAAGATCTAGGAGGGGTAAGAGGGCCGCATGACGACCCTATCGTTATTGAATGTAAAGTGGCCAACCAGAGAGTTGGCCGAATCCTCATAGATACCGGAAGCTCCTCAGATCTCATCAGTAGCAAATGTCTGTCGAAACTAAAATATCAGACTGATTGCATACATCCGGCATCCCACCCTTTAGTAGGGTTTGGAGGAGGAGTCGTCCACCCAGTGGGACGAGTGGATTTACCCATCCGCCTGGGCGAAAAAGGGGAAGGACGACACATGGTAGTCTGGTTCCTGGTAGTAAAAGAACTCTTGGCCTACAACATGATTCTGGGACGACCAACCCTGAATAATTCCAAGGCTGTTATAATCCCATCTCTTATGTTGCTCAAGTTTGAGAGGGATAATGGAACAGTCGGGTCCCTAAGGGGAGATCAGAGGATGGCCCGAGAGTGTTATCTCTCGGATGTCAAGCCCACTGTTATGGCCACTGGGTCGAGTGGTGGAAAAATAGACCTTGACAATGTCAAGGAGAGTGCGCCTGTTCAAGAAGCAGGCGGCAAGAAGAGAAAGGCATCCCAGACAGGGGCCGCAAGAAAAGACAGAAAATAGCAATCATTGGCAGAGGAGCGGTCGGATGAATTCCGCCCTCAGCCGGCTGGTGAGCATACAGACTTGATCTTAGACGATTCACGTCCTGAGCGAACAGTCAAAGTTGGGACGACTGCTCTGAGAGTCCTGGGTGACGACTTTCACAAACTATTGAAAGAATACAAGGACATCTTTGCATTCGAAGTCCATGAAATGCCAGGCATTAGTCCTGATCTGGCGGTACATAAACTGGCCGTGGATCCGAAAAAGAAGCCGGTACGGCAGAAGAAGCGGAACCATGGCGAAGAAAGAAGTCAGGCGGCAGCCGCCGAAGTTAAAAAATTACTTGATGCAGGGTTCATTCGGCAATGTTACTTCCCAGACTGGGTTACAAATGTGGTGCTTGTTAAAAAGCCGAATGGCACCTGGCGAATGTGTGTAGACTACACAGACTTAAACAAGGCGTGCCCCAAAGACAGTTACCCTCTGCCTAAAATTGATAACCTGGTCGACTCAACAGCCGGCCATGCTTTGATGAGCTTTATGGACGCCTACTCTGGTTTCCATCAAATTCCTTTATGGAAGAAAGATCAGGAGAAGACGGCCTTCGTCACTGATCAGGGGTTATACTGTTACACGGTCATGCTGTTTGGTCTTAAGAATGCCCCGGCTACCTTCCAGCGAATGATGAACACTGTGTTCTTTGATCAGATTGGGAGAAACGTCGAGGCATTCATTGATGATATGATTGTCAAGACTAAGCTTCAGATTGATCATCTGTCGGACCTCCGAGAAACTTTCGCCACACTCAGGCGGCACCATGTCATGCTCAATCCCAAGAAATGTGTATTTGGAGTTGAGTCTGGGAAATTTCTCGGATTCCTTATGAATCAGAGAGGAATAGAGGCGAACCCTGAGAAGGTGCAGGCGGTCATTGACATGCAGTCGCCTCGTACCATCCAAGAGGTTCAGAAGTTCACAGGTTGTCTGGCGGCCTTGGGAAGATTTCTAAGCCGATCAGGCGACAAATGCCTATACTTTTTCAAGGCAATTAAGAAAAAGGCAAGGTTTGAATGGGGGCCGGATGCTGAGGCCGCCTTCCAGAAATTGAAAGTTCACTTGCATTCCTTGCCGAGGCTGGTCAGCCTTTTGCCCAAACAAGTACTCTACATGTACCTGGCCGTCTCTGATCATGCGTTAAGCGCTGTTCTCCTTGCTGAAAGAGACGGCTGTCAGCTCCCGGTCTACTTTGTCAGTCATGTACTGAAAAATGCCAAGTTGAGGTATCCCTTAGTGGAGAAATTTGGTCTTGCACTCTTCATGGCTGTTAAAAAATTGAAGCCCTACTTTTTGGCACATGCAGTCATCGTGTATACAGACCAACCTATCAAGCGGCCACTGACCATCATGGAGTCGTCAGGCCGAATGATCAAATGGGCCATAGAAATTCAGAGCCTTGAAGTTACTTTCGAGCCTAGAAAAGCAGTGAAGGGGCAAGCCTTTGCTGACTTTATTGTTGAGATGACTCGTCCTCCTGACTCTCAAGTTACAGACCAAGTCTGGAAGGTATATGTGGATGGAAGCTCTACTTCAAATGGTTGTGGAGCAGGCGTCATATGTTAGTCGCCAGAGGGAGACATGTACGAGTATGCTCTACGCTTCAGTTTTCAGGCCTCAAATAATGAGGCAGAATATGAAGCTTTACTAGCCGGAATCCGCATGTGCAAGGCGGCAGGGGCAAGAAAAATAGACGCCTGTTCCGATTCATAATTGATAGTGAGTCAGTACAATGGCGAATACGAAGCAACCCATCCGGCCATGATCAAGTACTTACAGGCGGTCCGACAAGCAGTCGGCTCCCTTGAGGATTTCCATCTGACCCAAGTGCCGAGATCAGAAAACAACTAGGCGGGTGCACTTTCAAAATTAGCATCATCCGCCTCCTGTGATACTCCTCGAACTGTTTTTTGGGAAGTAATGGAGAGGAGAAGCATTGAGGAAGAACCTATTGGAATCTTGGAAAGAAGCTCAACCTGGATGGATCCAATCAGGGCATATCTGACAAATAGTACCCTGCTGGATGATCATCAACAGGCGGCAGCACTGAAAAAACGAGCAACCAGTTTTGAAATAATAAAAGGAGAATTTCACAAAAGGGGGTACCTTCAACCCTTCTTAAAGTGTGTTACTCCAGAAAAGGGGCGAGAGATTCTAGACGATCTTCACTCTGGTTACTGTGCTTCCCATATAGGCGGTAGGACGCTTGCTCAACGGGCAAGGAGGCAGGGCTACTTTTGGCCTACTTTAGAAGCAGATGCAATGGAGATGGTGAAAAAATGTGACAAGTGCCAAAGGTTTGGCAAGCTAATTCACCGTCCGGCTACTGACCTCACTACCATTCATAGCCCACTACCGTTTGCTAAGTGGGGCATGGATATTCTGGGTCCATATGCGCCTGCTACAGGCGGAAGGAGGTACATACTTGTTCCCGTCGACTACTTCACTAAATGGGTAGAGGCGGAGGCTGTAAAGGGAATCAAGACGAAGGATGTAATTTCATTCATTTGGAAAAATGTCATCACTCGGTTCGGGGTTCCCATGTCTATGGTTTTTGATAATGGTCCCCAATTTGAGACGCCTGTTCTCAAAAGTTGGTTGGGTGACCAAGGAATTGCACACTACTTTGCATCTGTCGGCCGTCCACAAGCAAACGGCCAGGTAGAAGCCTTTAATAAAATCATATCAGACGGTCTCAAGAAAAAGATTGAACGTGCAGGCGGCCTATGGGCGGATGAATTACCACATGTTCTCTGGGCCATTAGGACGACTGAAAAAGGGGAGACTGGAGAAACTCCATTCCTCCTAACTTATGGTGCGGAAGCTGTTCTTCCAATAGAACACTACGATCCGACTCTTCGAGTAATGCTATATGACGAAGAGGCAAACTGGGAAGCCATGCGCCTGGCATTAGACTCACTTCCTGAAAGGAGGGGCAATGCTATCTTGCGCCATGAAATTTACCGCCTGAGAATGACTAGATCATACAACAAAAAAGTACACAGGCGTCCACTCAAAGTAGGGGACTTTGTACTTAGAAAAATGGAAGCAGTTGGTAGGGCTAATGAGTCATGCAAACTAACTCCCAACTGGGAAGGACCCTACCTAATCTGTGAAGAGGTCAGGGACGGTACCTACCGTCTGGGAACACCAGACGGACAACCGTTGCCTCGAACTTGGAATGTAGATAATCTTAAGAAATATTTCTTTTGAATGATGTAAATAGTCAAGGGCTACTTAATAAAAGTTTGCGTACTTAATATTCAATTTTGTACTAAGAGGGGCACGCCTACTAACAAACAGTCGGCTACTCTCCATGTTTAATTTTCTCTTCAGAGGGGCATGTCGTCTGTACCTTTACAGTCGGCTACTCTCCATTGAGTATTTTACTCTATCTTCAGAGGGGCATGCCGTCTGTACCTTTACAGTCGGCTACTCTCCATTGAGTATTTTACTTATCTTCAGAGGGGCATGCCGTCTGTACCTTTACAGTCGGCTACTCTCCATTGGGTTATACTCTTTAAGAGGGGCATGCCGTCTGTACCTTTACAGTCGGCTACTCTCCATTGAGTATTTTATTCTTACTTCAGAGGGGCATGCCGTTCTGTACCTTTACAGTCGGCTACTCTCCATTGAGTATTTTACTCTCACCATAGGGGCATGCCGTCTAGACATATAGTCGGCTACTCTCCATAAAAGAGGGCCGACTGGTTCCAAACACACGGCCACCCCCCTTATACTTAACTAAAAATGATAAGGGCCTGGCCGACCCTGTGCCTAACAGGCGGCTACCCTCTTTTTACTTAGCACCTACGTTCACCAAGAACTAACCAAGGCCACAGGCCGAATGATCAGACCAGGCGCCAAGCCAACTGATCAAATCTTCAAAACTAATACGACCTGTCCCAACATCATAGCAGGCGTCCGGCGGCATCCCTCCGGATGAAATTCGTCGCAGAGAGCAGCTCCCTTTTGGGTGGAACATTGCTCTATAAACTAATTACACGACACCTATACGACTGTCCCCAAGGGCAACCACGTAGCCGTTTTTGAGACAAGGATAACTCTATCACTAACCAAACTAGTGGTAGCAGTTGACATCTGAGTCAGATGACCGCCTGTATTACTTGGGATAAATGCAGGGGGTACCTCTTGAGTTAATAGCCAACAAACATTGGCGAATCAAAAGGTTCAGTCGGCCTCCGCCGCCTGGTACCTTTACTACTCAAGCAGGAGTGACGGCGACTGAGTAACACCAAAGTTA
Source organism: Chenopodium quinoa (assembly GCF_001683475.1). Classification (NCBI taxonomy): domain Eukaryota; kingdom Viridiplantae; phylum Streptophyta; class Magnoliopsida; order Caryophyllales; family Amaranthaceae; genus Chenopodium; species Chenopodium quinoa. The sequence goes on from NW_018743218.1 coordinate 1,259,794, forward strand.
ACTCATAGTCACTCTCTCAAACTTAGTATGGAGCCTAAAAGGTATGAGTCGTCCGTCTGTTTTTAGCAAACAGGGGCTCTCAACCACTACTCCTGCTAGGTTAACAACCTATGAGTTAAAAGCCAACAAACATTGGCGAATAAAGGGGAACAACCGGTACCCACCGCTTGATACCTCTACTACTCAGTTACTTGGCGACTAGGAAACAATCATGTTTACTTGGTCAAACAACTTTCCTACTTGGTTAATTTTACAAATGACAGGACCGCCTGCCTAAAGGGGATCCGGTCTTTAAAATGGTTCGAATACCGATTGGATAAATGGCCGACTGATCGTCTAGCCTGGAAACAGACAACCAGTCGTCCAGGGGCATAAGCGGCGTGACTAACTATCCGTACCTGTCTGCAACTATCGGCCATGTAAAACAGTCGGTATAGTGTACAATTGGATATCAGAATATTCAATACTTGAACAAATTTGAAGCAAAACAAAAAATTCATTAAAAAGAAGCCGGTCATCAAAGACCGGCAAAATATTCAGAGCCTCGGCCCCCTGGCCGGGTAAATACAAAACAAACGGCACGCAGGCCGTGACAAGAAGACATAAAGCTTAAGAAGGGGGCAGATCTTCAATATTAGCAGCTGCCGCCTGGTCAGCACTCTTCGTGCTGGACTTTGCTTCAGCTGCATCCTTCTTTGATGCATTACCCCCAAGCGGCACAAGCGCCACTACCGGCTGCTCCTCCTCCTCCAACGCTTCCTCCAACGCCTCTTCCTCAGCAGTCGCCAGGATCTCTTGATTATATGTATCAGAACACTGGCGGTAAGTTTTTTCCCATGAGGCAAAGTCGGCGTTAGGGAAGAGGCGGCCCCAAGTCATGCGCTGGATTTGAGCAGAGTCTTCCATCATCTCCCGGACCAGCTCTTTCTTTTCTTGCTCGGCCTTTTCCGAGAGCTTCTGAGTAAGACTCTTCTCCTGGGTCACCAGGCGTACCTTTACGCTCGCCAAGGATTTCTCCAAGGTTTCGTATGAGGACATCTTTTGGCGAAGAGGTCTCAGCTCGGCCTTGAGGCTGTTGATGGTCGCCTCCAGCTCGCTATTCCTCTTCTGGGCCGCCTCTAACTGAGCCCGGATAGCGGCGGTAGCCTGCGCCTGATAATAAAGAATATCAATGGTCAGAACTTCATTTTGGGCAATTTGAAACATTGCCTTATCACAGTCAGTGGCGACCATAGCTTTTGCAGCCTTTACCTCTTTGTTCTTCCGGTCAAGCGGCTTGCGAAGGCCGTTCACTCGGAGCAGGGCCTAAGTAAAAAGGGGAACATGCGTCAGTTTCCAAACAAAAAGAAAACAGGCGTCCTGGAATTCAAATACTCAAAAATATGCTAAGTATACCTCAGCAAGGACCCCTGCAATCCCGTCTAGGTCAAGGGTGCCGACACCCCTGACCGCCTCCCTTTCAGCTGGAGGAACGACCTTGATCATAGACTTGGCCACCTCGACCAAGTCAGGCTCCTGAGGGCCGGCTGCATCAAGCATAAACAAACGGATTAGACCTAGTAAAAAAGGAAGCAAGTCTAAAATTTACAAGGACAACTTCATACTTTTAGGCGGCCCAGCTGGAGTTTTAGAAGAAGTGGCCGGCTGTTTCTCAGCCGCCGCATGTTTCCTGGCAGAACCTGGAGAGCTCGCAACAGTCGTCCTCCGGGCCTTGGGGTCCGACTGTTGGGAAGAAGAAGCTCTTGGAGCGCCCGTCTAAAAAAGAAGAAGTCAGTATATGCATAAACACAACTCCAAAAAGAGGGTGAAAGGTTCGAAGCCCACCAAGGGTGCCCCCTTGTTGGGGGAGTCGGTTGAAGCTTGTTGCATGATGGAGGCCCGCAACATGGCCGCCGCAGTCTTGGAGGCGGTAATTTTGCTCATGGCGTCCGCTGCAAAAACAAATAGCAAAGTTAATAAAAGTCATTACAAGAAATGCATGGAACAACAGAGTATTCGACAGGCCGGCTACCTCTTGAGCACCGACTGCTGAGGCCACAGGCGGCCAAAAAGTACTCGTCGTAGAGCCATTTGAAGCTCGGGACGCAGTGCAGGGGTACTTGCTCTCGTACCCCTGAAGTAGAGTTCACCTTTGACTCTACTTTGAAGAGTCCTTTATCTAGGATCTCTTTCTTAGCCTTGGGGGGAACAGGCGGCATGCTGCGGCCGCCTGTAAGAAGGGGCGGATTCCTGTTCCACCTGTTGAAGCGCTTGTTCAGCTCTGTGTCTGAACGCTCAATGATGAGGAAGGTGCTCCGCCAGTCCTTCCATTTGTTTTCTTTACCTCTCGTCATGAGGTAGCCCTTGTGGCTCGTCAATTGATACCAGCCGGTACCGCCTGCCTTAGGGGTCCGGCTGAGGTAGTTCCTGTGGGCGAAAGCCTCGAAGCTCGGCTCCACCCCATACAGTTCACACCCGGCCACATAGCCGAGTACGTTGACCCAGGAGTTCAGGGCTAACTGCCATAACCCCAACTCATACCCATCCAAGATCCGCTGAACAGCCGGATGTAGTGGGAAGCGCAGCCCAGCCTTGATGGCCGCCTCGTAGCAGCCAAAGCAGGCGCTATCATAACTGGTACCAGCCGGCCAGACGACTGTGTCTTCTGGATCTGGCACAAACACTAAAAAGCCGGGGCCCATTGTGTGGTTTGCGATAAAGCTCCCCACTTTCTTTTGCATGGCCGTGATCCGGCTCCGAGGTACGGTGCAGTAGTAGGGGGTATTTTGCTCTCGGTAAGAGGCGGACGGCTCCGCCCAATCGTCCCCCTTCTCAACTGCGTGAGAAAGCCTCGCCTCTTGCAGGCGACTGTTTTTCTCTTTTGTGTCCAGAGAAGCATGGCCAGAAGAGCTAGACTCGGAATCGTCCTCTGACGAGTCCGAAGAGGACGACTCTTCCCCTCTCCCGGAGGGGCCCGCCTCCTCTCCTTTAAAAGGAGCAGGAGAGAATGAAGAATTGTCAACTGTAAAATGGGAAGGGGTCGCTTTGACTCCTCCCTCAGAACTGCCGGCTTTCAAGCGGCTTTGTTTCACCTCCACATCTGGCGTCTGGTCAGATGTTTCACTAATCGGCACCCTGTGGGAGGAGCCGTCTGAGTTTGAGATCCTGGCAGTCTTTTTTGTCCTGGCCATCATGCTCTGCATAGACACAGATACAGTCGGACTTTGTATAAAGGGCAAAGATGGGTCCAGAAAAGGGCAGGCGGCACTCCTAGTCCTAGATTCAGCCGTCCCCGGTGACCGGCTGATCACTAACCTAGGTCGTGTCGTGTGCTTCCGTGGTGCCATTTCAAAAAAGAATAAAGTAAAGAGAAAATTAAGAGTAAGAGAACCGACGGTTACCTGAACGAGTGACGATTGATGAAGTTTTGAAAATCCTTTGCAGTCGGCTTGTTAGAGCAGGCGGTAGGCAGAAAGGGTCCAAAATGTCAGAGCAAGTTCAGGGGTCCGAATGTTCTCTCACAAAGTTTTCAAGTGTGAAAATGACCGAAGTCAACACTCCTTTATATAGGCGAAGTGAGAAGGCAAAGGGTCACTTCCAGAATTCAAAATTTTGGCGGGAGAATCTCTCGGCCTTTCGCCGAGTGACACCTGTAGCAGGTCGTCGCCTGTTACAGGGTGATACCTGTCACAGGTAACATGTGACCAGTCACGTGCCACCTGTGAGGGGCAAATGATTAGGGGATTTTTCCCCACCAGTCACCATCTGACAAGTGGACCAATCAAGTTCCGCCATGTGTCCGTCACATGGGCCAATAGGAGCCTGCCACGTGTCAAGCAATGATCTGTCCACCTTGGACCAATTACGACACGACATGTGTCCTTCCCATAACACATGGGATAACCGGTCACCTAGGCCCAACTTCCGATGGAAGCCCAATCAACCCAAGGTTAACCTAAACCTAGATTGGCACGTTTCCCGAGGTTATAAATACCTCCCTTAATCCTCATTAAGGGGGATAACAGGCTGATCACGCTAAAAAAGCAGATTACCTACATTAAACACTCTCACTTAGAGAGACCCAATCACTTTAATTTCCGCATTAATTACTCCTTAATCAAGTACTAACTTGACCGTTGGAGGCGGAGCTCCCACCACCAGGAGTCTCCGTTGTTTTGCAGGTACAGGCGTCCGGTTCCAGTCTCGGAATTTTAACTCTCCCGCAGGACATCAGAAAACCCCGAAACAGAAGTCATAATTGGTGCTTAATTTGATATGTTCATTTTTCACATAAACTTGAATTTTTCACATTATTGCAAATAAATTGCTTCAAGTGTGAATGTTTATGGTGAACTTGCAATTTTGAAGCCTCTAAAATTTCAAAGATCCAACCTTTAATTGTTTATTTGGTTGGAACTTTGATTGCTAAATTCCATGTTGAACTAATTTTTGGATTTAATCATTTTATGATTGATTAAAGTCCTTAAAGTTCAAAACTTGTGATTGAATTTTGATTAATCTTCATATTGGAAGGTGTAATTTTTCAATTTTACATAAGTTATTGTTGGGAAATTTTTCATTGGATGAAAGGGTTTATTTTTCTTACCCCTTTAATTTATTCAAATCTCACTATTAATTTATATTTGGTTAAATTAATTATGAGTGTAGCCCTTCAATTTTGAAGCATCAAGATAGACCTAAATTGATTTAAAGAATGGTTCTTGAATAATTTAGGCTTGAGCACTATTTAAATTGAATTTAATTAAGTTAGACTTATTTTAATTTTTCATTTTGCTCTAAATTGATTCTAAAATGAATTTAGAACTAATTCTATGTCACACGTATATCGGGATTAAAATCCCAAAATAATAGCACGCCAATCGAGGTAAAATCACCTAAACGCCACCAAGGCTAGCCGGGCTCCTCACGCAACCCACATGTGGTTGCCTTGGTGCGCATGGTGGTGCACCCACCTCGAAGCGTTGTGGTTGTGTGGCAGGGCTAGGAGTGCGCAAGGGATATTATTGTGGCTTGTGGTTCGTGGTTTCTAGGATGCTCGCAATGCTGCAGGGCAGCAAGGCAGGGAGCCCCAAGCAGGCCTAGCCACACCTGCCAGTACGCATGCTAGCATGCGCAGCACGCTGCGATGCATGTTGGTGCTAGCAGGCGCAGCAGTGCCTTGCTAGGCATGCTGCCAGTGCCCAAGCAACCCCCATGTCGTAGCCTTAGTGCCTAGCAAGCCTAGCCCCATGGCTAGGATGTTAGACACCCGGTTTAGAGTAGGGTGATTTTTCGATGCGTGGGCTATGTGTTCTGCAAATTTTTTCTGTTTTAATTTATTTAATTATTTTAACGAGGCTAGGCCTCGGTTTTTCTAGCTCTTGCAAAATTTTAATTTTGACAAAATTTGGGTTAACCGGCTTAATTAATTGGATTAATTAAGTTGGATGCGTAATTTAGTGGGAGCTTCGTTAATTGCATGAACTAATTGCGTCTTAATCAAATAAAATGTTAAACAACTTTGACTAGTTTAAATTAGGCGCGTAAATTGAATTAACTACCTAAGTTAGCTACTAGTTCGCGCGCGTTATGCATTGTTACTTGTTTTTCGTTGTCAAAAGCATGGGCCATTCACATATAGTGAATGGATGAATGAAAGATATATTGTTTCACAGATTTCGTGAAAATGGCAACTAGTGGAGCCCGATTAGGATAGTAAATACGGACTGCGATCCATTATATATTTTTGTAAATCTAAATACGGTCTGCGTACCTGATAAGCCGTCTTATCAAGGGTTGAGAGAAGAGTTTTAGGGTGTGTTTTGATGTTGTGCATGAGTTTTTAATAGCTTTTGTGAGTTTCGGGCGGTGATCTCACTTGTGTGCAAAAGCCGGGATTTATAGGTGTTAGTGAGTGAGTTCGGGAACTAATGAGGAGGATTATAGAGTATGGACCTTAGCTCGTGATTTGAGAAGCGTGATGGAGCTTGGAAGAGCAAGGGAGAAAGCTTGAGTAAAGGTGAAGCAAAGCTAGAAGAAAGAGCAAAGAAGACAGTAGAAGACAACAGAACCGCTGCCAGGGCCGCTGGCAGCTGGCCAGAGCCGCTCGCAGCGGGTCAGCCAGAGAGGACGAAGTGTTTTGCTGCTTTAGCCGCTGCCAGCGGGTCTTCCAGATTTTGGGGCCTGTTTTGGTTATTTTTCAGTAGTTTGCTTTGTCTTGGCTCGTGTTTTGTATTTATTCATTATTTTTATTATTGTTTTATGTTATCTTAAGTATGAAAACATATATATAGTCTATTTTTATGAAGAGTTGGAGGAGAATTAAGTTAGAAAGAAGTAAAAGTTTTCTAGGGTTCTTGGCAAATTTCAGAAATCTTTGTTTTTGAATTAGAATCCATGGAAGCTTAATCTTCCGGATTCTTGGTTAAAGATTGAAGCTTTTGGCTACGAATTGTGAGATTTATCTTCTCTTTATTATCTATTGAATGTTTATTATTCCTTTGAATTATTTCATGATTTGCTTTAATCAATTGCTAGGTTAGAATTGTTAGATTCGCTTGCATCTAATTAATCTTTCCAAAGTAGCAACTTTGGGTTATGAATGCATGCTTTTGATTGATAACTTAAAGAGGGAATAATATTATTGAAGAAATTAGACCGCTTGTGTTAATTTATTCAATCCTTGTTGATTTCTCCGTTTATGTTCTTCTTGTGGATGATTTAGAGCGCTTGTCTTAAATTATACATTAGAAAGGGTTAGAAAGGAGCGCTTTGCTATTTCTAACTAGCTTATGAGAATTTAGAATTTAGAATTCTACAACAAAGTGTTCAATAGTGTTTGATTGAAGAGGCTTCTATGATCAATTTGTATGTTCAATTGTGGATTTCGCATAACCAAGACCGTTATTCTCATTGATTGCATACTATTTACGTTCATTGTTCTGATTTAGTTTAATTGTCACCATTGCTTGTCAAAACCCCCTTGTTACTTAGATTACTACGTTCCTAGAGTAATTCCACTGAGGTTTGCTGTTATTAGTCCCTTTTTCCCTGTGGATTCGAACTCGACTCCCCTAACTACGTTTATTTGCAGTTAGCTTAGTTGTGATATTTTTGGTTGCATACGACTGAGGCACACCAAATTTTGGCGCCGTTGCCGGGGACTTAAGGCGTTACTTTTTAATTGTTTATCTTAGTAGAATTTATTTTAGGACTGTTCTTAGCTATCTTTCTTTGTTTGTTTGCTAGGGTATGATAAGTACCCGTTCTGCTAACAAAGAAGTTTTGCAGTTTGATCCAGAAATTGAAAGGAATATTTCCAGGTTGCGAAAAGAGGCAAGAACAACCCCCAGTGAATCAACATACTCCTTCAATATTCAAGAAGAAGAGGAGATGGCTGACAATCGAACCCTAAGGGAACTCACAGCTCCCAACTTGAACCAACAACCGTTGTGCATTGCATACCAGCAGTTGGAGGAAGGTACTAATGTTGAGATCAAATCCGGTCTAATTCATCTATTGCCGGCATTCCATGGCATGAAAGGCGAAGATCCGAATAAACATCTGGCAGAATTTCATGTGGTTTGCACTAGCATGAAACCGATTGGGATGACTGATGAACAAATTCAGTTGAGAGCATTTCCTTTTTCTCTCAAAGATGCAGCAAAGGATTGGTTTTACTATCTTCCCCCAGGTAGCATAACAACTTGGGCAGATTTAAAGAAGTGTTTCCTTGAGAAGTACTACCCAGCCACTATTTCTGCAAGCCTTAAGAAAGCTATCAGCAATGTGGATCAGAAGGAAGATGAATCCTTGTATGAGTATTGGGAGAGATTTAAGAGATTGTGTGCTAGTTGTTCTTACCATGGGTATTCCGATCAAGACCTCGTCCTATACTTCTATGGAGGTCTAACTGATGATGACTTGAGGATGGTGAATGCAGCAAGTGGTGGAGGGCTAGTGAATAAGACTCCAGGAGATGCAACTAGGTTGATTGCAGAGCTAGCAGAAAATTCTAGGCAATTTAGTCAGAGAACTCCCACGCGCCGGGTGAATTTAGCAAATTCGAATACAACTGAGTTAGAGAGTCAAGTAGCTGATTTGACTTCTATGATGCGTGAGTTCATGGTGAACTCAAGGAATCCACAGCAACTGAATGCTTGTGGTTTATGCACCTCCATGGGACATCCCACTGATGCATGTCCTCAATTACAAGAGCAGCAGAATGAGCAGGCCAATGCAATAGGTTTCCAAGGGCAAGGTCCTCAGAGAAGATATGATCCATATTCAAATACATACAATCCAGGATGGAGGGATCATCCAAATTTGAGATATGGGAATTCCTAGGGGAACCAACAACAACAGCAAAATGCTCAAGGCCAGCAGCAATATCAGCAATATAGGGCACCATTAGCCAAACCTCAAGGCCAAAGCTCAAATTCGAGTAATATGTCAACTGAAGAAATGATTAGATCACTAACTTCTAATGTTTCTACTATGCAGCAAAACATGGTGCAATTCCAGCAAGAAACCAAATCCAGTATTCAGAATTTGGAAAGTCAAGTGAGCCAAATTTCAAGTGCAGTGAGCAGACTTGAAGCTAAAGATTCAGGAAAACTTCCATCTCAAACGGAGTTGAATCCTAAGCAACAAGCCAACGCTATTACATTGAGGAGTGGCAAGGAGCTAAAAGAGACTGAAATTGCAACCAAGAGGGCTGAAGAGTTGATTGGAGCTGAAGAGAAGGAAGTGGAACATGAAGCTGTAGCAAATCCTCCCACTTTTCCATCTTATGAACCCACACCACCTTTTCCTGAAGCTTTGAAAGAAACAAAGAGGTATGAGAAAGACAAAGACATCTATGAAACATTCAGCAAGTGTGAGGTAAACATTCCCCTTTTGAAAGAACTGTGTACTATAAAGAGGAAGCACAGGTTAGGAGGGAAGGAAAAAGTGAAAGTGAGTGCTCATGTTTCTGCAGTTTTCCAAAAGAAACTTCCTGAAAAATGCAGTGATCCTGGTATGTTTACTATTCCAGTTACAATTGGGGACACCACTTTTCATAGAGCTATGTTGGATTTGGGTGCATCAATTAATGTTATTCCATATTCCCTGTTCAAATCTTTGGAACTTGGAACTTTACATGAAACCGGGGTAGTGATTCAATTAGCTGATAGGTCAAATGTTTACCCTAAGGGAGTGGTGGAAGATGTGCTTGTGAAAGTTGATGAACTAATTTTTCCTGCTGAATTTTATGTGCTTGATATGGAACATGATAGACAAGCAGTTCCCATCTTGTTAGGAAGACCCTTCTTGAAAACTGCTAGGACTAAAATTGATGTTTTTACTGGTTCTTTAACTATGGAGTTTGATGGGCAAGAAATTGTGTATAACATCTATAATTCCATGAAATATCCTGTTGACACTCATTCTTTGTGTTCCATTGATATCATTGATCCTATAGTGCAGGATGTCTTCGATGTTGAGGGCGAGGATGCGCTCCTCACTTCCATTTCTTATGATTTATCTGCTGATTGTTTGGATATCCCTTTGCCTAATAGTGTGCAGATGATGGTAGCAGAGTTGAATGGCCATTCCAAGCTCCCACTTAGACCACCAGGTTCGACACCTACCCCATTGACAGTGCCTACTGATAAACTCTTACCTTCTGTTTTGCAGGCACCCCAGGTGGAGCTAAAACCACTTCCTGATCATTTGAAATATGTGTTCCTTGGTCAGAACGATACTTTACCTGTTATAATTTCAAGCAAATTGACCAAGGAGCAAGAGGAAAAGTTGGTGACAGTGCTGAAAGAGCACAAGTTAGCTATTGGATGGACCATTGCAGACATTAAGGGAATAAGTCCATCCACTTGCATGCATCGTATTCTGCTAGAACATGATGCCAAACCTGTGAGGCAACCTCAGCGTCGCCTGAATCCTCCCATGATGGAAGTTATAAAGAAGGAGATCATAAAATTATTGCAAGTAGGAATGATATTTCCTATATCTGATAGTAAATGGGTCAGTCCTACGCAGGTGGTTCCTAAGAAAAGTGGTGTGACTGTGGTAGAAAATCAACAGGGTGAAATGGTTCCTACTAGAGTTCAAAATGGTTGGCGAGTTTGCATTGATTATCGTAGGTTGAATGCAGTAACTAGGAAAGACCATTTCCCTTTACCTTTTATTGACCAAATGATCGAAAGACTTGCAGGGAAATCATATTACTGTTTCCTTGATGGGTATTCTGCGTATCGACGTATGCCTTTTGGACTATGTAATGCACCTGCAACCTTTCAGCGATGCATGATGAGCATCTTTTCTGAGTTCGTTGAGCATTTCATGGAAGTATTTATGGATGATTTCACTGTTTATGGTGATTCTTTTGATAAATGCTTGCATCACTTATCTATGGTCCTTAAAAGATCTATTGACTCTAACCTCGTCCTAAATTCTGAGAAATGTCATTTTATGGTCCAACAGGGCATTGTGTTAGGTCATGTAGTCTCTTCTAGAGGTATTGAGGTTGATAAGGCTAAGATTGATACTATTCAGTCTCTTCCTTATCCTACTAATGTGCGTGAAGTGCGTTCTTTTCTTGGCCATGCAGGTTTCTATCGTAGGTTCATTGAGGGATTCTCAAAGCTTGCGAATGCTATGTGCAAATTGCTTCAGAAAGATGTGAAATTCCACTTTGATGATGATTGCAAGAAGGCTTTCGACGAATTGAAGGCTAAGCTCATTTCTGCCCCTATCATTCAAGCCCCAGATTGGTCTCTACCATTTGAGATAATGTGTGATGCGAGTGATTATGCAGTTGGAGCTGTGTTAGGCAAGAAAGTAGGGAGGGCATCTCATGTGATCTATTATGCCTCAATGACCCTCAATTCAGCCCAACGAAACTACACTACCACAGAAAAAGAGTTGTTAGCTGTAGTATTTGCTCTAGAAAAGTTTCGATCTTATTTGCTTGGTACTAAAGTAATTGTTTTCACTGATCATGCAGCTCTTCGCCACTTGATGACGAAGAAAGAAGCCAAACCAAGACTAATAAGATGGATTCTGCTCTTATGTGAGTTTGAGTTGGAAATCAAGGACAAGATAGGCGCGGAAAATCTAGTTGCTGATCATTTGAGTCGTTTGTCCCATATTGTTGATCAACCATCATTTCCATACCAATTCCTAGGAGAATTTCCGGATGAATCTTTATTTGCTCTTAAGGATTTGCGGCCTTGGTTTGCTAACATTGTGAATTTTCTTGTTTCTCAACAGTTTCCTCCAGGTTTCACAAAGTATCAAAAGGACAAGCTTCGAAATGATGCGAAGTACTATGCATGGGATGATCCATACTTGTGGAAGTTCTGCTCCGATCAAATCATTCGCAGATGCATTCCCGAAAATGAGGTGATCCCTATTCTCACCTTCTGTCATTCTCATGCTTGTGGCGGACACTTTGGAGCCAAACGCACAGCAAGGAAGGTTCTCGACTGTGGTTTTTACTGGCCAAGTTTGTTTCGAGATTCCTATGGATTTTGTAAATCTTGTGATAATTGCCAGAGAGTAGGTAACATTTCCCAGAAAAGTGAAATGCCCCAATCCTCTTTACTATATTGTGAAATATTTGATGTTTGGGGTATAGATTTCATGGGACCATTCCCTATTTCTCACGGTTTTACTTATATACTTCTTGCTTGTGATTATGTGTCGAAGTGGGTGGAAGCAATACCCACTAGGACTGACGATTCTAAAGTGGTTTCAGGTTTTATCAAATCTTACATATTTTCTAGGTTTGGAATCCCGAGGGCGTTGATAACTGACCGAGGAACGCACTTTTGCAACCGTACAGTGGGTGCTATGTTGAGGAAGTACTCCGTTCACCACAAAATCTCCATGGCTTATCACCCACAAACCAATGGGCAAGCCGAGGTGTCCAATAGAGAGGTGAAGTCAATTCTGCAGAAAACGGTGAATCCGGATAGGAAGGATTGGAGTTTGAGGTTGGAGGATGCTCTATGGGCGTACCACACCGCATACAAAACACCTATCGGGATGTCCCCTTACCGCCTTGTCTTCGGAAAACCGTGCATCTTCCGGTTGAGCTTGAGCATAAAGCATATTGGGCGGTTAAGTCATTTAACATGCAATTGGATGAAGCGGGTGAACATCGGAAATTGCAACTCCAAGAACTAGAGGAGATCCGGCTTGAGTCCTATGAGAATGCCGATACTTATAAAGCAAAGACCAAGCTATGGCATGATCGAATGATCACGCGGAAGGAGTTCATAGTCGGTGACAAAGTCCTCCTATATCAATCCCGACTTAGATTATTTCCGGGAAAACTTCGGTCCCGTTGGGAGGGCCCTTTTCAAGTGGTGAACGTATATCCGCATGGAGCAGTTGAAATTCAAAGCCTCGAGACTGATAAGGTTTTCAAAGTCAATGGACAAAGGCTCAAACCCTACTTCGAGGGTTTCAAAACCGAGAACGTGGAGAGCATCGATCTCTACGAGCCATCAATGGAGTAGCGAAGTGGGATGAGCCGCGTCGAGCCAACGACGTAAAACAAAGGCGCTAATTGGGAGGCAACCCGATCGAAAACTCTTCCCCATTTCTTTTCGTAGTTTATTTCTTTTTTTTTTAATTTTTCTTGTGATGTGAAGAGTGTTTTTGTTGTTTCTATGTAGGTGGAGGCCTCGGGAGCATCTTTTATGCCCGAAACACAGCAAAAACAAGCTGAAACAGAGCCAAAGGGGACATTCCCTGCTGAAGCCGCTGGCAGCTGCTCTGCAGCCGCTACCAGCGGGTCTTCAGGCAGCCCAAAAACCCCAGGCTCTGTCCCAGCCGCTGGTAGCTGCTGCAGAGCCGCTGCCAGCGGCACCCCCCCTCAAAAAAAAAAAAAAAAAAAAAAAAAAAAGGAATCAGTATAAGCCGCTGCCAGCGGGCCTCAAGCCGCTACCAGCGGCTCCACCAGCCTCCCCTCTTTTTTCCCCCTTATTTCCCCCTTTCCAACTCCTACCTTCATTACTCCTTTCGTAAACCCCAATTCCCACAAACCCTTACTCCTTTTCTCCTCCTTCTCTCTATTCTTTCATCCCCTTACTCCAATTGCACCGATCCCCTACCAATCTCCCTTTCCCAAGTCCTTGCCTTTCATCCACTCCTCAATTCCCATCACAATAACAACCTAGATTTTCCATTTTCTCTTGATTTCAAGTTTGACATTGAGTTGGTTGTGCAGTTGTGCAAGTTGAATTTCTCGTAATTGAAAGTGAAGGTAAAGGTACAAGCATACAATTAGAGTCATGGGTGGGGATAACAAGAGGTCTAAGGCATCATCTCCACCAAGACCCCCATGGGGCAAGAAGCAAGGTGCTTCTTCTAGTCAAGGTGAGGCACCTCCATTGCCTCGAGGGGATGGATTCATGGGTGTGCGGTTGAATTCCAAGGAGAAGGGGATATGGACTAAGCTTCAACAACCACGACGAACGGTGCAATGCACCAAGTTTTTTGACTTAGAAGCTTTGCAAGAGCTAGACATGGAGGAAGTAGTGCGGCTCTTGCTACGGAAAGTGGGTCTGGAGAATTTCATGACTAAATGCGCCCCCACCTATGTCAGGTATACATATGAATTCCTTTCAACTCTTACTAAAGGACGTGATCAAATATCCTTTAATTTGAATAATAGGAATTATGTTGTGTCTTATGATGATATGCGAATGGCATTTGGTTGGGATGCACCCCCATTGGTGAACCATTGGGGTGATTATAGCACGTACTCGTCCCGAACATTTTGGAGGGCTATAACTGGTTGTGAAGTTGACCCTCATGGTGATCATAGCTTCAAGATCACTCACCCATGCCATAGACTCGTTCATAGGTTTATTTCGTCCACCATACTATGTCAAGGAGAAGCTACTAAGGTTCCCAAGGCTACATTATCTTATTTGTGGGCGATGACCCCTGAGGGTGTCGGCACCCCCAATTGGGTCGATATTTTTGTAGATAGCTGTGTGAAAGTGCGGTCAAATTCAAGTGGCCACATTAGCATGGGTGGTATGGTCTCCCTGCTCGCTTGTTATTTAAACGTTCCACCCCCCGCAGATCTTGTGCCAGTAGATTCGACGTACCTAACTTATAACATCATGACTCTGGTCAAGATTGGTTTGTTATCGCGTTCCCCCGTCGTCGGTAGTTATTTCTGGCGATATGGGCCACAGGGCCTGAACTATTTGAGAATTCCTCGTCCCGAGGGATGAGCTTTGCCTTATGGCCCTGCCATCACAGACTTTCTCCTTGCGCCCGACCCAGATGTTGCTCCTTATTTAGGAGATGCCGAAGTGATAGTTGAGAACATGGGGGAGGAGAATCCCGATGTTCAAATGGGCGGGGAGTATGTGGATGAAGAAGGGGGTGAGGATGCTGCTGGAGTGCAGCACGATGATTGGCCTCACTGGAGGGCTGATGTAGATGATAGACTAGAGGAGGTGTGCGATGGGATGCAAGAGCTGCTTGCATATCAGAGAAGCATGAGTCGGTTTTATACCGCTCAATATCCACAGTATGAGCCCCCAACTGAGGCGTTCATGGATCACCTGGCATCCCGTGCTTTGCGTCGTTCCGAGAGGCGTGCTTCTCGGGGTGATGTCGGCTCTTCTGGCTCTGGAGGTCCCTCTCATTGAGATGGTAACGATTTTCTTCCTTTTCCCTTACTTTTGGTTTCATTGTAGTTTTTCTTGCATCGAGGACAATGCCTCATTTAAGTAGGGGGGGGGGGGAAGCTTTTCATTGCATATTTTTGAAATTTTGTATAGTTATCTTGATTTCATGATTTGTATAACTATCTTAATTGTGGTTCAATGAAAAAAAAAATGCAAAAAGAAAAAGAAAAAAGAAAAAAAAATTGAAAAAAAAGAAAGAAAAAGAAAAAGAAACCCGCTAAGCCGAAAACCTAAAAAGGCGGCTTAGGCAAAAATGGGGGCCCGGTTAGGTTGAAAACCCGAAAGGGCGACCTAAGCAAAAAAGTGGCTAATGAGTGGGTGAGAAAGTGAGATTTAGAAAAAGATGAGAGGCTAGGATGAAAACCCGAAAGGGCTCCTAGGCAAAATGAGAGAAGAGAGAGAAAAATTCGTGAATTTGCGCATCTATTTGCCGGAGTCGGTGTCATAAGGGGAGGAGAAATATGGAGGTGTCGGGTAGGTCTCATCTTGATGTTTTCGGGAGATAGTTGAAGTTTGGGAGAAGTGTTGATCATGCTTAGAAAGCTAGAGTTATTTTTCTTGACTTTTGAGTGTGGAAGTGTTTTCTTTTGTGGACTTTTGGTTTAGTTGAGTCTTGTTTGCCCAATTTTATCAAAAGTTTCGTGTGGTAGGATAGTTGAGAATATCTATGCTCTTGGCTATGTGCTTGTTGTTCTAGGTTGGTTTTGGGGGATGAGTTGAATGTAAAAAAAATGAAAAAGGGAGTTTGTGAAGTGAGAAGGCGGTTAGTTGGTGGTTGCTAGGATGTCTTCTTGAGTTTGAATACGTAGAGCTTGTTCGGTTCCGCCATCTTCTGTTTTGAACCTTAATGGGGAGATGTGTTCTATTCTCTAAGTTTACTCGAGGGCGAGTAAAGGTTCAAGTATGGGGGAATTTGATAAGCCGTCTTATCAAGGGTTGAGAGAAGAGTTTTAGGGTGTGTTTTGATGTTGTGCATGAGTTTTTAACAGCTTTTGTGAGTTTCGGGCGGTGATCTCACTTGTGTGCAAAAGCCGGGATTTATAGGTGTTAGTGAGTGAGTTCGGGAACTAATGAGGAGGATTATAGAGTATGGACCTTAGCTCATGATTTGAGATGCGTGATGGAGCTTGGAAGAGAAAGGGAGAAAGCTTGAGTAAAGGTGAAGCAAAGCTAGAAGAAAGAGCAAAGAAGACAGCAGAAGACAGCAGAACCGCTGCCAAGGCCGCTGGCAGCTGGCCAGAGCCGCTGGCAGCGGGTCAGCCAGAGAGGACGAAGTGTTTTGCTGCTTTAGCCGCTGCCAGCGGGTCCCAAGCAGCTGGCAGCGGGTCTTCCAGATTTCGGGGCCTGTTTTGGTTATTTTTCAGTAGTTTGCTTTGTCTTGGCTCGTGTTTTGTATTTATTTATTATTTTTATTATTGTTTTATGTTATCTTAAGTATGGAAACATATATATAGTCTATTTTTATGAAGAGTTGGAGGAGAATTAAGTTAGAGAGAAGTAAAAGTTTTCTAGGGTTCTTGGCAAATTTCAGAAATCTTTGTTTTTGAATTAGAATCCATGGAAGCTTAATCTTCCGGATTCTTGGTTAAAGACTGAAGCTTTTGGCTACGAATTGTGAGATTTATCTTCTCTTTATTATCTATTGAATGTTTATTATTCCTTTGAATTAT
This sequence comes from Chenopodium quinoa, assembly GCF_001683475.1. NCBI lineage: Eukaryota > Viridiplantae > Streptophyta > Magnoliopsida > Caryophyllales > Amaranthaceae > Chenopodium > Chenopodium quinoa. The sequence continues at coordinate 1,276,160 of NW_018743218.1, forward strand.
TTCATGATTTGTTTTAATCAATTGCTAGGTTAGAATTGTTAGATTCGCTTGCATCTAATTAATCTTTCCAAAGTAGCAACTTTGGGTTATGAATGCATGCTTTTGATTGATAACTTAAAGAGGGAATAATATTATTGAAGAAATTAGACCGCTTGTGTTAATTTATTCAATCCTTGTTGATTTCTCCGTTTATGTTCTTCTTGTGGATGATTTAGAGCGCTTGTCTTAAATTATACATTAGAAAGGGTTAGAAAGGAGCGCTTTGCTATTTCTAACTAGCTTATGAGAATTTAGAATTTAGAATTCTACAACAAGGTGTTCAATAGTGTTTGATTGAAGAGGCTTCTATGATCAATTTTTATGTTCAATTGTGGATTTCGCATAACCAAGACCGTTATTCTCATTGATTGCATACTATTTACGTTCATTGTTCTGATTTAGTTTAATTGTCACCATTTCTTGTCAAAACCCCCTTGTTACTTAGATTACTACGTTCCTAGAGTAATTCCACCGAGGTTTGCAGTTATTAGTCCCTTTTTCCCTGTGGATTCGAACTCGACTCCCCTAACTACGTTTATTTGCAGTTAGCTTAGTTGTGATATTTTTGGTTGCATACGACTGAGTTACCAAAAACATTATTTCAATTTCGGCGTTAGACACCAAAGGTTTTGAATTTCGAATTAAGAACAATAGTTGATACCTCCCAAAACTCCACAATGGAACGGAGTATCCGAACGAAGGAATCGAACCTTGTTAGACATGGTTTGATCAATGATGGGTCTTAGTGAACTTCCTATCTTTTTCTGGGGACACACACTTCTAACTGCGGCACTAACACTAAACTGTGCTCCGTCAAAAGCTGTCGAAAAGACTCCCTATGAATTATGGACAAAGAAACCTCCGAGGTTGTCTTTTCTTAAGATTTGGGGTTACAAAGCATATGTCAAGAGATTAATTTCTGACAAACTTCACCCAAAATAAGACAAGTGTTTATTTGTAGGCTACCCAAAAGAAACCAAGGGGTGTTACTTCTACAATAAATCTGAGAACAAAGTGTTTGTTGCTCGTGATGGTGTCTTTTTAGAGAAGGAACACCTTTCCAAAATGACAAGTGGGAGGAAAATCGAACTCGCCGAAGTTCGAGAGGTAGAGAAACAAAGTTATCATGACAAAACTGACAATCAAAGTGCTTTAGAAGCAGCTGTTGACATTGGTCAGAGTCAAACCAACAATGCAAATGCTCAACCTATTACCCTGCGTAGGTCGCAACGGCCAAGATCTTAACCACACATATACCTTGGTATTGTCTTAACCGAAGATCAAGACATCCTAGTTATGGATGGAGATGAGGCAGCGACATACAAACAAGCTAAGACGAGCCCTGACTCTACTAAATGGCAAGAGGCCATGAAATCTGAGATGGAATCCGTGTCTAAAAATAAAGTCTAGGACTTGGTTAATTTGCCCGAAGGTTATACACCTATCGGTTGCAAATGGATTTTCAAATTGAAAACCGAAAAAGATGGAAATGTATCTATATAAAAAGCTAGACTGGTAGCAAAAGGTTACAGGAAAATTCACGGAGTTAATTATGATGAAACCTTTTCACCAGTTGCAATGCTTAAGTCCGTTCGGATCATCCTAGCGATTGCTGCATATTACGATAATGAAATATGGCAAATGGATGTCAAAACCGCCTTCCTTAATGGGATTTTGGAAGAAACTGTGTGTATGACACAGCCAGAAGGTTTTGTTGATCCAAGCAATGCTGGGAAGGTATGCAAGCTTGAGAAGTCCATTTATGGACTAAAGCAGGCAAGCAGAAGTTGGAATATGCGATTCGATGAAGCCATTAGTAAGTTTGGTTTTATCAAGAATTCAGATGAGTTATGTGTCTACAAGAAGGTCAGTGGGAGTGACATCGCAGTCTTATATGTCGATGACATATTACTCATTGGAAACAGCACTAAACTGTTAAGAGTCCGTAAAGGGCTTGCTGGGAAAGTGTTTTTTAATGAAGGACTTAGGAGAGGCACAATACATATTGGGCATCAAGATGTATAGAGATAGATCTAAGAGGATGATTGGATTGAGCCAATGTACTTATATAGATACGGTACTGGCACGATTCAACATGGAAGAATTTAAGAGAGGGAACCTACCCATGTCCCATGACATAACTCTCAGCAAGAAACAGTGTCCACAAACACCTGATGAGCGAGAGAGAATGGGTCAGATTCCATATGCTTCGCTTATTGGATCGATCATGTATGCCATGATATGTACTAGGCCGGATGTATCGTATGCCTTAAGTGCTACGAGTCGATACCAATCAGACCCAGGAGAGGCGAATTGGACTGCGACCAAGAATATCCTATATTACCCGAAAAGGAACAAGGATAAATTCCTGGTCTATGGTGGCTGTAATGAGTTGGTCGTTGAAGGTTTTACTGACGCGAGCTTCAAGACTGACAAAGACGACTCCAAGTCGCAGTCGGGGTACATATTCTGCCTTAATGGAGGGGTGTTTAGTTGGAAGATTGCTTAGTAGAGCACCACTGCAGATTCTACAACTGAAGCCGAATACTTGGCAGCTTCGGAAGCAGTTAAGGTGGCAGTTTGGATTCGTAAGTTCGTTGGTGAACTTGGTGTTGTACCCTTAATTAAGGGACCAATAGACCTCTATTGTGATAACAATGGAGCTATTGCTCAGGCCAGGGAGCCAAGGGAACATCAGAATGTCAAACATGTCAAGCGGCGATTTCACATGATAAGGGAATGAAAATCCGAAGGTGAAACCAGAATTTGTAAGATTGGAACGGACGACAATGTAGCCGATCCTCAGACTAAACCTTTGTCTCAAGTGAAGCACAACAAGCACGTTGAGGCAATGGGAATCAAGCACATTGGAGATTGGCTTTGATTTCTCTATATAGATGTTTTAATTAAACTCGATGTCTTAATGTAAAACACTATGTTGAACAATTCAATTTTGGAGCAATTAAATTTTCTGCAAATTTATGATTACTCCATGTCTATTTAATTGTGGTTTAGAATTAAATAATGAGTCCATTCAAATTTTGAGATTATTCAAAACAGGGTATCAAGATCGAAAATTATCCCTAATCGAGGTCATTTAAACGATGGACGATTAATGAACACTTGAGATTAGTGTGTAGTATGATTTATAGCACCGTTTCTTATGCTACAAGGACATGGTAGTCATAAATCATTTTCACAGGTACTAGTTTGGAACTATACCGGATAGACCTATGAAAAAACTTTAAGAGATATCAATTTTTCATAAGTATATTTGTCATTATAACTATCGGAACCTTTTTCATCGACCATGAGTATTGCAAGTTCTCTTATTTAAGTACCAATCGTTTTGATGTTGTCAAATGTCTGCCGTAAATGGGGATTATAACGGCAACACTCAGGCGACTAGGTCCTCTTAGTAGGGGAAGCTTACAGTACACGACTGGGAGTGCATGCTGGCTAGCAAGGCTGGCAGCTAGCTCACCCCTTTGCTTGATGCCGGTTTGAGGAGAATGGGGACCAAGGCTTAGAGCCATGCCTTGGGGAGCAAAGCAATGCCTCCCCATGGTTATGGTCCTTACATAACCTCTCCTCTCCTTATGCCACTTGTTAGTTGTTAATTGCATTGTTTAATAATTTATTTTGGAATTAAATAAATTAGTTAAAAATGCAACTATCCCACATTGATCATGAATGGGAAGAGCAAGTTGCATTTCCTATAAATACCCCATGATTGGGCATTTGGAAATCAACTTGAGTGGAACTAAAAAAGGCATCTTTTATTATTTAGAAAACCTTTAAGTTCGTAAAACTCTAGTTTTATACTTGGTAAGTCTCGACTAACCCTCGAGGCGAAGATCGTTCGGGTCAGGTCGTGGGTACGAGTCATTGGGGGCCTTCACGCTTGTGAGGCTTTAAGCTTCAAAGTAAGAGCTCGGTTTACGAGCGAAGCACGCTTCAAGGGTATTACTTCATTATCCCTTTTCTTAATTATTGTTTAATTATGTTTATGCATGCTTTATTGCTTTAATTATTGGGGCGAGTCTTAGGCGGGTTTCTCTTCCGCGTAGTGTTGGACGCTATGAAACCCAACTGCGGTATCGGAGCCGCGCTCTTTTTAATTATTGCAATATGTAATTAATTAAGGTGATATAAAATGGATTTAAATTTCTGGTTGTGCTTTCTAATTAGATTATAAGCTCGTTTTAATTAATTTTAAAACTCATATTTTTCTTATTTTGGCTATCGAACGTAGATTTCGACTAAAAAATAGTGACTTTTGGGTGGAATCTATGTTCTAAATCGTTTCTGACCCTTTTAGGATTGTCTAGAAGCCAAAATCCTCCTAGAAATATGTTTTTCAAGGGGTTTTTCGTTTTTGACAATTTTTTTTTTAAATCTTTATGCCTTGATTAATTTATGCATGTTAAGAGTAGATTAAATGCATTGTTGTATCCCTAATATACAACAATTATAAACCCTTTTAAGTATGATTATGAAGTCATAATGTGTGCTTATGCTGGTATGTTCAATTTCTTACATAAACTTGTTATTTCACAATCATGTAAATAAATTGCATTAAAGTGTGAATGTTTATTGTGAATGTGAAATTTTAAAGTTTCTTGTATATTAAAGATCCAATCTTTGAGTGTTTAAATGGTTGGAACTTTGATTCTAAATTTCATGTTGAACTAATTTTTTGGATTTAATCATTTTTGTGTTGATTAAAGTCCTTAAAGTTCAAGTACTTGTGATTAAATCTTGATTAAACTTCATATTGGAAGATGTAATTTTGTTATTTTACACAAGTTAAAAGTTGGAAAATTTTCATTGGATGATTGGTTTTATTTTCCAACTCCCTACTTTGTCAAAATCATTATTAATTTGCATATTGGTCAAATTAATTTTGGGTGTAGCCCTTCAATTTTAAAGCATCAAGAAAGACCTAAATTATTTCAAAAGGGTAATTTTGGATGATTTAGGCTTGTGCACCATTAAAATTGAATTTAATTAAATTGGATTCTAAAATAAATTTAGGATTAATTTTATGTCACATGAAAATCGGGATTAAAATCCCGAGAAACGGCACGCAAATCGAGCTAACATCACCCAAGCGTCACCAAGGCTAGTCGGCTCCCTAGCAGCCCACATGTGGCTGCCTATGGTGCGCACAAAGGGGAATGCCTTGAAGTGCTGCTAAGGTGTGGCAAGGGGCTGCTGTTGTAGAAGATGGCTGGATGCGTGGGCATTAGGCTGCTGGAGTGCTTTTGCGTGCTGCTGGGTAGCGCAGCAGCAAGCACCACCCAGCCAGCCCATTGCTGCCAACGCCAGTGAGTAGCTAGTATGCGTAGCGTGATGCTGGTGCTAGCTAGCATGGCACGCTGCGCTAGGCGAGCTTGCCAGCAGCCAGCACCACATGCAACGCATGGACTGCCTAGCAACCATGGTGCGCGTCCCTCATGTTTTGAGAGTGGGATGATTTGATTAAGTTTTAGGCTATCGTCTTTTGAAAAATTTGTCGTTTTAATTTTTATTTATTTAAAAATTTTAACGAGGTTGGACCTCGAGTTTTCCGGTCTTGCAAAATTTTAATTTTGACAAAATTTGGGTTTACCGGCTTAATTAATTAGATGAATTAAGTTGGATGCGAAATTTAGTGGGAGCTTATGAATTTTTCGTGAACAAATTGCGCCTTAATAAACATAATATGTTAAACAACTTTGACTAGTTTTAATTAGGCGTGTTAATCGGATTAACCACCTAAGTTAGTTACTAGTTTTTGCGTGTTGTGCAATTTTACTTGTTTTTCGTCGTAAAATGCATGGCCATTCACATATAGTGAATGGATGAATGGAAATATATTGTTTCACAAGTTTCGTGAAATGGCAACTAGTGGGGCCCGATTAGGATAAAATACGGACTGCGTTTCTGTACGTATTTTTTGTAAATCTAAAATACGGTCTGCGTACCGTTGAGTATTTTTGTACCTTAATATTTAGATTATTCCTAGTCGTAGTAGCTAGTAATTTTATTTTGGCGAAGATGTCTCAAGACGACATTTCGATGAAGACGAGCCAAAATGAAGACCCTTGATGATTTGAAGATTTCAAGGGGTCATGCTAGTTGCCAATTGCATCTATTTTATTCTTTATATATATTATTGTGCTTATATATATATTTGAATGTTAGATGCATGTCTAGGATTTCAAATGTTGCGATGATTAGTTAAGTTCACTTAAATCAACCAACATTGAAACCCTAGGTCCCTTAAAATATTGAGCTAAAATTTGCCGTTCCAAGAACAACACTTACCGAACTAATGCGCGCACGTGATGGGCTACGCCAAAGCGAGGCATCACTACTTCCCTAGGAACGTAAGGTATACTAGTTATACGAGTTGGACTTGGTTAAGCTCAACAATATCAGTAAGGAGTCCTTAGATGTTGCGGCAAAAGAGATAAAATGTCAAGAATGCATTAGATGCGACGTTTTATCAAACCGAGAGTAGCTTAGAGCTATTAGCAATTGGATTGCTTATCCTAAAATATTAAGTGTTAAGACAAATTATTAATGCGTGGATAAAATGCTCAATAAGATTGAAAATTTGCATGAACGCTTTTAAATTTCAAACTTATTGATTATATGAATGGTTTTTCATTTCAAATTCTTTCTATTGTAGAACCGTGTCTTCAAGTAACTCAAACAACAATTCTATGTGCCCGAAACTCCCCGACAAGATAAAAGCACTTCGATCGAATCGAGGTGGCGAATATTTGAGCCATGAACTCGACGATCACTTGAAAGAAAATGGTATTCTTTCGGAGTTGACACCTCCTGGAACTCCTCAATGGAACGGAGTATCCGAAAGGAGAAATCGAACCTTGTTAGACATGGTTCGATCAATGATGGATCTTAGTGAACCTTGCTTCGTCAAAAGCTGTCGAAAAGACTCCATATGAATTATGGACTAAGAAACCTCCAAGGTTGTCTTTTCTAAAGATTTGGGGTTGCGAAGTATATGTGAAGCGATTAATTTCTGACAAGCTTCACCCGAAATCGGACAAGTGTTTCTTTGTGGGCTACCGAAAAGAAACCAAGGGGTATTGCTTCTACAACAAATCCGAGAACAAAGTATTTGTTGCTCGTGATGGTTTCTTTTTGGAGAAGGAACACCTTTCCAAAATGACTAGTGGGAGGAAAATCGAACTCAACGAAGTTCAAGAGGACGAGAAACAATGTCAACCTGATAAAACTGACAATCAAAATGCTTTAGAAGTAGTTGATAAGATTGGTCAGAATCAAACAGACAATGTTAATGCTCAATCTATTACCTTTCGTAGGTTGCAACGGCCAAGATCTCAACCCGAAAGATACCTTGGTATTGTCTTAACCGAAGATCAGGATATCCTAGTCATGGTGTAGGGTTTCGTAGAGACCCACTCTACGCGGAAAGAAACCCACCAAGACCCGCCCCGATAACTAAAGCAATTAAAGCATGCAAACATATTTAATACATAATTAAGAGAAAGAGGGATAAGAAATTATATCCTAAACGCGTGCTTCGCTCGCTAAAAGAGCTCTTACTTGAACCCCGCTAGCGCAAGGTCTCTAACAGCTCGTACCCTGGAACCCGATCCGATCCGCCCAAGCCCTGAAGGTTAGTCGGGGCCCGACCTAAAAAGATTGAAGTTTACGAACTTTAGGTATTCTCAACAATGGAGATGCCTATATAGTTCCACTCAAGTGTGTGTTCTCAAAATCCCAACCAATTGGTTTAATAGAGAATGGGGACTTGAATCCCATTTCATGATCAATGTGGGATCATGTGCAATTGCACTAATTTATTTAATTCCAAAATAAATTATTTAGCAAATGCAATCACAAGGCAACAAGTGGCAAGAGGTGGGAATAAGTTAGGTAAGGACCATTTCCCTTGGGGGGACCATTGCCTTGCTCCCCAAGGGAAGCCTTCTGGCCTTGGTCCCCACTTCTCCCAAACCGCCTCTTCACAAGGCAGCTGGGCTGGCAGCCAGCTAGCACGCCAGCACACCAGCCAGCCTAAGGCGCCAACACGCACTGACCCTAGCACACCCTGCATATGCGTGCTGCGTGCTGCTGGGCTGCTAGGCGCTGGGCGCTGCTAGCGTGGTGCTGCTGCCTAGCCAACACATACACACACACATAACCTTGCTGGATGGTGCTTAGTGCTGCTGCCTACCCTCTCGCACACACAGACACATAGCCAGCATGCGTGCTGCTAGCGAGCCACGCATGCTAGGCATTTCCTCCCCAGCCACACGTACAAGCACGCTATTGCTTGGTGCTGTGCCAGCGATCCACACGCACATGGTTACACTTCCTAGTGTTGTGCTATATGCTGCGATGGAGCGATGAGCTGTGCGAAGGTACACACGCACGCACACACGCCAGTGCCTAGCACTTGCAATGGTGTTGTGCTGTGCGAAGGGCTGCGATGGTGCGATGGGCGATGCTAGGGTGCATGGCTTGCTAGCATATGCGCAAGCACCTAGCACGCCTAGCATGCTAAGCTTGCGATGAACTAGCCTAGCCTGGCACTCACATGGCTAGGCCAATGTGATGCTACGGCTATGCTCGTACTTGTTGCTTGTGATTTTGCGACGCTCGGTTTCGACGCCCTAGGCTCGATATCCGACGTCTGTGTTCGTAAAACTCCGACGACTCATTGAATCCTTCGGATTAATTCGTCGTCTCGGATCGGTTTTTTCGATTGGGTTCGACCCGAAGGGTTCAGTTAAAATTAAGCTGTAATATTAATTGTACCTTAATATTACTGATCGGAAGTGGCCTCCACCTAGGCTTTCCGATCACTTGACCTTACTGAAGAATTAGCTCTGTAACAATTCTGAACCCTCTATTAGAATAATACACTTGTTGGAAGGACACCATTCCTTTCACATGGATAGAAATGAGCCAGCGACATACAAACAAGCTATGACAAGCCTCGACTCTGCTAAATGGCAAGAAGCCATGAAATTTGAGATGGACTCCATGTCTGAAAATCAAGTCTGGGACTTGGTAAATTTTCCTGAAGGTTATACACCCATCGGTTTAGACAAAGATGGAAATGTATTGATATACAAAGCTAGACTGGTGGCAAAAGGTTACAGGCAAATCCAAGGGATTGATTATGATGAAACCTTTTCGCAAGTCGCAATGGTTAAGTCCGTCCAGATCATCCTAGCGATTGATGCATATTACGATTATGAAATATGGCAAATGGACGTCAAAATCACCTTCCTTAATGGGATTTTGGAAGAAACTCTGTATATTACACAGCCGGAAGGTGTTGTTGATCCAAGCAACGCTGGAAAGGTATGCAAGCTTAAGAAGTCCATTTATGGACTGAAACAGGCAAGAAGATGTTGGAATCTGCGATTTGATGAAGCCATCAGTAAGTTTGGTTTTATCAAGAATCCAGTTGAGTCTTGTGTTTACAAGAAGGTCAGTGGGAGTGACATCGCGTTCCTAGTCCTATATGTCGATGACATATTACTCATTGGAAACAACACAAAATTATTAGAGTCCGTAAAGGGCTGGTTGGTAAAGTGCTTTTCAATAAAGGATTCAGGAGAGGCACAGTACATATTGGGCATCAAGATCTATCGGGATAGATCTAAGAGGATGATTGGATTAAGCCAGAGTACTTACATTGATAAAATTACTAGCACGATTTAGCATGGAGAATGCCAAGAGAGGGCACCTACCCATGTCCCATGGCGTAACTCTCAACAAGAAATAGTGTCCACAGACACCTATTGAGCGAGAGAGAATGAATCAGATTCCATATGCTTCGCTAATTGGATCGATCATGTATGTCATGATATGTACTAGGCCTGATGTATCGTACGCTTTAAGTGCTACGAGCCGATACCAATCAAACCCAGGAGAGGCGCATAGGATTGCGGCCAAGAATATCCTAAAGTACCTGAAAAGGAACAATGATAAATTCCTGGTCAATGGTGGCCACAAAGATTTGGTTGTTAAAGGTTACACCGACGCTAGCTTCCAGACTGAAAGAGACGACTTCAAGTCACAGTCAGGGTATATATTTTGCCTAAATGGAGGAGCGTTTAGTTTGAAGAGTGCTAAAAAAAGCACCACTGCAGATTCTACAACTGAAGCTGAATACTTAGCAGCTTCAGAAGCAGCTAAGGAGGCAGTTTGGATTCGTAAGTTCGTTAGTGAACTTGGTGTTGTACCCACCATCAAGGGTCCAATAAATCTCTATTGTGACAACAATGGAGCTATTGCTCAGGCCAGAGAGCCAAGAGAGCACCAGAAGGTCAAACATGTCCAAAGGCAATTTCACATGATTAGGGAATGGAAATCCGAAGGTGAAATCAGAATTTAAAAGATCGGAACGGATGATAATGAGGCCGATCCTTTGACTAAACCTCTGCCTCAAGTGAAGAATAACAAGCACGTCGAGGCAATGGGAATCAAGCACGTTGTAGATTGGCTTTGAATTCCCTGTACATGTTGTTTGGGGGTTTTCTATGTGTCCTACGGGAGAGTTAAAATTTCCTAGTATGCTCCTTCCTTCGCCTGTACCTGCACAAATAACGGAGACTCCAGCTGGGGGGTGGGAGTTCCGCCTCCGAAGATTAAGTTAGAATCTTTCTTAAAAGAGGTACAAAGAACAATAAATGCTTCTCGATTTGAGAGCGTTTTGCAATGGGTTTTGTGTTAGGTTGGTTGTTGGAAAATATATTTACGATCCCCATTAATGAGGTCTGCCCCTTACTATTTATAGTACGGGAGAGCTGTACCTCAATTAGGGTACAATGACACGTGTCACAAAGGGATTGGACCCTTGCTAACCGTTGCAAGCTTGACACAAGGCAAGCCTTTATAGGGCCACGTGTCTAGGGGTATTTTTACCCTAAACATTTGCCCCTCACAGGTGTGACGTGGCATAACCACGTGTCACCTGTGACAGGCGTCAGGAGGATTGGAAGTGACGGTTTGTCTGCTTCTCTCCTTTTTTATTTTTTTTATTTTTTTTGAGTTTTTCAAATTTTTAGGGCAGAAGGTGTTGATTCGCCTTCTGCCCCTCTCCTATAAATGAGAGACATCACCTCTCTCCTCCATACTTTACAAAAATTTTAAAAAAAATTTCGGAGAGCTCTGACATTGGCTGCCTAATTTCCTCAAAAATTCTTGCATCCGACATTCGTAGATCAATCGCATCAGGCTACCGGTTGAGTATATTTTGCTCAATTTCAACAAGCTACTGGTTCCCCCTTTCTTTTTACTTTAAACTTCTGATTATGAGGTTTTTGATTGATTTTCCCATCCGGGTTGCATGCCGCCTGGGGGGTCTTTAACCCATTTCCCAGTACTGAATACTCTCCCTTAGCCGGCATAGCTCCGTCTGAGGGGTCTTCAACCTTTAAATATCATGCATTCAAAGAACCCCCATCCGGTGAAACACCGCCTGAGGCCCTGCTCTTTGCTATTCTGAAAACACTCAACCAGTAAAATACCGGTTGGGATACCTTTCAATCAACTCTTTTCTTTCTTCTTTTTTTTTACAAGCGTTTTACATTACCCTCGGCCGGTTATACACCGCCTAGGGCTGTTGCAAGTAATTTTGCTATCTTTGTTCATAACCCTCTATCCGGTTTTACACCGCCTTAGGTATTTGAGAGCAATGTTGCTATCTTTCTTCATAACCCACCCACTAAATACCGTGTGGGGTATCTTTAGATGAACTTCGTACATTATTAAGTCAGCTATCTAAACTACCACAGGCGGATAATTCTGTCTGTGGTATCTTTGAATGAGCTTATGATTAACCGGCTAATTTTATTTGTCTTTCAGCTTCAGACACATCCGCCTGTGGTGACTTCAAGCCACTTTCACCTTTGACGGTTGTATCCAACAAGCTTCACAATATAAGGTACCGTCTGTATCCTTTGCAATTCTTTTCCCTTTAATTTCCGGTTGTGCATATAGTGTTAGGATATGGACTTCATCAATATAAACATGGCACAGCCTACGACAGTGGTCAGCCGGTCACCAGGGACGGCTGAGTCTAGGACTGGGACTGCCGTCTGGGGGTGCTTGGGACAACCTTCACCTACTTCGAATCCGACCGTTTCTGTTCATGTGCAAGACAGAATGGCCCGGACTAGATGGACGGCAATAGATCCTGATTATAAGTCCGATGATGCAACCGTTGATCTGCTGACCCCTTAATTGTAGAGCAGACGAAGGAACCGTCTGAGAGAGTTCCAAATGAGGATGCTCCGCAAGACTCCCCGGGTGTACCCAGCACACCGGATGATAGCATTTTGGGTAGCTCTAGTTCTAATGCCGAGGAATCCGGCGAGGGATCAGATGACGAAAAGTCCGGCTCTAATGAAGAGTCTCCTGAAGCGACTGCCCCTATTGATGAGGAAGCTTATAAGTGGCCGGCTGCAGGTGACCCTACCGACATGACTATGTCCGCCAGGGATGTGGTTACCTTAAACGCAACACTCCTTGCTTTTTTGAAGAAGAAGCCGGTAGGAACGAATTGGGAAGTGGTTGTACCGCCTGTTGAGGCAAGCGTCGTTTGGACCAACGATTTGGATAATGCCGACAACTACTTCGGCTCTTACGATGCGGCTTTCACAGCCGGCCTCCGGTTCCCCCTTCATCATTGCATTAAAGCCATACTAAGGGGATATGACTTGGGTGTATGGCAGTTGACCCCTAACTCATGGGTCAACATATTGGGATATATTGTCGCCTGCGAGTTGCAGGAGGTTACGCATAACTGGGAGGCATTCGCTCATATGCATTATCTTAGCCGGGCGCCGGGTGGTTAGAATGCATGGTATACTTTAACAACCCACCCTGAGTATATGATGACTTTGGACAAACCGTCCAAATGGAGCAATTGGAAGAGCAAATTCTATGCTGTTTCTTCCACAACTTAACCGCCTGCTGCGTAGATTTAATAAGCATCCGGCTTTGCTAGGGAGAAAGTGCGCTCTCCCAAAAGTGCTGGTTGTGGCATGGGATCAAATAATGGAAAGAGGTATCTTTCTTAAGACGACCTCCCGGATGGATGACGGGAGCGAAACTATTGTTCCGAAATTCTGAGTTCCCTATCCCGAATGGTTTAAGGATGAGGCCTTCCTGTCTCTCTGTAATCTTAGTACAATGTTTACTAAGGGTAGGTTACTGAATTACCCGGTATCTGACGCCTGTGTCTATCTATCAGAACTTTAACCTTGCCCTTTAACTTTTTGCAGAAGTTGCCAAAGAAATGGTGCCTCTAGAGAAGACACCCGCTACTTCTACTCTTCTTCTTAGGAAGAAGCTGATTGAAGAAAAGAAGGCGGCGCTGGCCGCCAAAAACGCCGGGGTAGTCTATCTTTACTTGGCCATATTTATTTTCTTTATTTGCCGGATGCAATATACTTGAAGGTAGATGATATTTAACCAGATGCAAAGTGTTTGACTGATTTCAGGCTGGTAGCAAAGTCATGCCTCGCTCTTTAGCAAGTATGCATAAAAGACCGGCTGAAAACATTCCTCAGCCGGCTTCTAAAACACCAAGGCTAGCGGCTCCCGCCCTGGCTGCTGCTGCTACCAAGAAAACGCTTGACAAGGACAGGCCTACTACTGCAGGAAAGAGCCTGCAAGTCCTTCCCCACTTCGAAATGGTAGTGGAGGAATTGAGGCCGGCTACTCGTACCCAGACGGGTACAGACTCAAATGCGGCTGGGGGGCTTTGACCCCACAGTCCGAAAAAGGTAAAACCTCTGTCTTTGATCCCCCTGGCCGCTTGGGCATATGAGAGTCAAAACCCAAGCAAGCCAATGCGAGGATTCTTCTGCATGCCGCCTGAATATAGGCGGAGCGTATGCCCAGCATCTTACAGATAACTCTATAATTGCATATGCAACCTCCAGCCGGCCCAATTACAATTAGTTTGCTCAGAGAATGATTAAGACTATGACCCGCTCTGAGAAGGCGGTGATACCGGTTGTGCACCAAGTGAACCTCGACCGCATCAACTCCCTTCTGGCTGAGGTAATTTAAACCGGATGACCTATGCTTGTGCAATGTTCTATATTTACAAGAAGGGTAATAACCTTTATAATTTCTTAACACTTTTTCCGGTTGATGTTGCAGGTGATGCTGAGAGTTGATGGGCTGCGAGTCCCCTTGCGTAAAAAGCAAGAGGAGGTAAGGGACGCTCAGAAACGCGCATCTGAGCTGATTGACGTTTGCCAATTCAATGCTATTATATATGACTTGAAAACTAAATGGAAGGAGTTGGAATAGGAGGAATTGTTGAAGGGAGCTGTCACGGCTGGGGAGGCGGCAAAGAAGAAGGCAGACGAGCTTGAGCAAAAAGTCAACAACCGGTTGATCTCAAGGCTCTGGAAGGAGCCGACAAACAGAATGATGACCTCCGCCGGGAGAACAGCCGGCTGAAAGATGAGCTTGCTTCAAATCAGGCGGCACATAAAGAAGAGATGGAGAAGGAACAAGTCCGCCTGATTGAAGAGAACGAGGTCGATTGCGAGGAGCGTATGAAGCTGGCTTGGAGTCTAATTCATTTGGACTATGAGTTTGAATACTTCGACCTCCGGTACCTGTATGCTTCTGAAGTATACGAGGCTAAGGTACTCGGTTCTGACCTTTCTCCCCTTTTGAGGAGTGGGTCGAACGGAATACGGAGAGTCAACCGGATGAGGTAATGCAGGAGACCCAAACTGAAATCCAGCCGGAAACAACTGTGGCGCAGTCGGCTGAAGTTCCAACAGAACAAACTCAGCAGCCGAAGCAACAGCAACCTGAGCAGCAACATCAAAACCATAAAAAATCTCTCTTTTTTTTACTGGCCTGCGAGCCGTGTATGTTTCTGTAATTTTCCAGGACATGGGTCCGGTTTACATTTCTTATTCTAATATATTTACCGACTTAGTCGGTTTTGCTATTTACTTGCAAATTTCAATTAATTGATTTTTTTTTAACAAGTATATATCTACAATATACCGGTTGATACAATAAAATGCCCCTGAAACGGATGACTGTTTACTCCAACGGTAAACAAGTAGCCGTTTCAAAGACAGCCGAATGGATAATAATCTTTGACCTTCAAAATTTCGGCTGATACAATAAAATTCCCCTGAAACGGATGACTGTTTACTCTAACGGTAAACAAGTAGCCGTTTCAAAGACAACCAGATGGGTACTAAAGGCTATCTTCATATCTTTTGGATATAGACCGATTGCTTTAAGCTCATATATATATTTAAAAATCTGCTGCTATTTTTAACACAGCAGAAGTTTTTATACAAAGAGGAGTAACATATTTCCTTTAAACAAGTGTTCATCCGGAATACCTAACCGCCTGTAGTGCTTTGCTGCTAAAGCCGGTTAGCGGTTTTACCAGGATTTGGATTTTTCCGCATGGACCACTTTTGGATCTATGCCGGCCAAATCCCAGATACAATGGATCATTTTGAACGGATGTGTCAGTAAATGCCGTTTGAGTTTACGATCGCCAGAACAATGTACCACCCGGAAGGGAGCTGTTCTCTTCGGTGAATTCACCAGGATGGGTGTCACTGGATGACTGCTCTTTTTGGAGCACTAGTTTAATAAATGTTCTTCCTTTTGTGTTTTTACACTAGACGGGTGCTAATTCAATGAATATAAATGATATACTTCAAATTTCAATGCTGTGTACAAAAATTACAAATTTCTTAGAAGTAGTACTTTATCAATTTATCTACGTTCCAGGTTTGAGGTAGCTGCATTCCGTCTGGGGTTTCCAGGCGGTAAGTGCCATTTCTAACATCTTCAAAAGTCCGGTAGGGTCCTTCCCAATTGGGAGTTAACTTCCTTTACTCGTTCGCCCTGCCGGTTGCTTCAAGCTTACGTAGTACAAAATCTCCTACTTTGAGAGGTCTTTTGCGCACCCTTTTGTTGTAGGCTCTCGTCATTCTGAGACGGTAGATTTCATGATGTAATGCGGCATTACCCCTTCTTTCAGGGAGTGTATCCAAAGCCAGATGCATGGCCTCCCAATTTGCTTCTTCCTCATAAAGCATGATTTGAAGTGTTGGTTCACATAACTCAATAGGAAGGACAGCCTATGTGCCGTATGCCATGAGAAATGGGGTTTCACCGGTTGACCCCTTCTCTGTTGTTCTGATTGACCAAAGAACATGATTTAATTCCTCTGCCCAAAGACCGCCTGCTTCTTTTGATCTTTTTCTTTATGTCGCCTGAGATGAGCTTGTTAAAGGCTTCCACTTGACCGTTTGCTTGAGGACGGCCTACGGATGCAAAATAATGTGAAATTCCTTGATCTTGCAACCAAGTCTTGAGGACAGGCATTTTGAATTGCGGACCATTATCAAAGACCATTGACATAGGAACACCGAACCGGGTGATGACATTCTTCTAGATGAAGGAGATGACATCCTTAGTTTTGATGCCCTTTATCGCCTCTGCCTCAACCCACTTTGTAAAGTAATAAACAGCCACCAAAATGTATCTACGGCCGCCTAAGGCTGGCGTATACGGTCCCAAAATATCCATGCCCCATTTGGCAAACGGGATAGGGCTGAAGATATCCGTCAAATCAGTAGCCGACTTATGGATAAGCCGACCAATTCTCTGCCACTTGTCACATCTCTTAACCAGATCTAGAGCGGCTGCCTTAAGAGTGGGCCAAAAGTACCCCTGCCTCCTGGCTCTCTTTGCGAGAGTTCTGCCGCCTATGTGTGATCCACAGAAGTCGGCATGTAGGTCTTCTAGCACTTCCTTTCCCCTTTCTGGGGTTATACACTTGAATAACGGTTGAAGGTACCCCTTTCGAAAGAGTTCACCCTTGTGCATGACAAAACTTAATGCTCGTCTCTTTATAGCAGCCGCTTCTAAGGAGGCATCCGGCAAAGTGCCGTCTACCAAGTATTCCCGGATGGGGTCCATCCAAGTAGAGCTTCGATCTAGAACTCCAATGGGATCATGTTCAATGCTTTTCTTTTCCATGACTTCCCAAAATACTAACCTAGGCGTATCGCAAGTGGCGGATGTTGCCAGTTTTGATAGTGCATCCGCCTGATTATTCTTAGATCTTGACACTTGACTTAGATTGAATTCATCAAATGCCCCAACCTCTTCTTTGACCGCCTGAAGATATTTAATCATCACCGGATGGATGGCCTCGCAGTCACCATGGTACTGGCTAACGATTAGCTGAGAATCAGAACAGGCGGCAACTTTCCTTGCCCCGGCTTCCTTACACATGCGGATATCGGCTAGCAAGGCCTCGTACTCTGCTTCATTATTCGAAGCCTGAAACTTGAATCGTAGAGCATACTCGTATTTATCCCCTTCCGAGGAATGACAAATTACGCCTGCCCCACAACCATTCAAGGTTGAACTCCCATCTACATACACCTTCCATACCTAATCTGTATTATCCGGATGTACCAGCCTAGTCATTTCGACAATGAAGTCGGCAAACGCCTGACCTTTCACTGCCCGCCTAGACTCGAAAGTTATCTCTAGACTTTGAATTTCCACTGCCCATTTAATCATTCTCCCGGATGACTCTAACGTGGTTATAGGCCGTTTAAGCGGTTGATCAGTGTAGACGGTACCGGATGAGCCAAGAAATAAGGTTTCTATCGTTTGACCGCTTTGTATAAAGCAAGACCAAACTTTTCAATCATGCGATATCGAAGTTCAGCATTCCGGAGAACGTGGCTTATGAAGTAAACCGGGAGCTGTTTGCCGTCTCTCTAAGAAAAAAGGACGGCACTTAGGGAATAATCCGAGACGGTTAAGAACATGTAGAGAGCCTCTTGGGGTAGGGGACTCACTAATCTTGGCAAAGAATCCAAGTGTTGCTTGAGCCTCTGGAATGCCGCCTCAACCTCTTCACCCCATTCAAACCCGGACCTCTTTTTGATTGCTTGAAAAACATAAAGGCACTTGTCACCTGACCGGCTGAGGAATCTTCCCAATGCCGCTAGACAACCAGTAAGTTTTTGAGCCTCTCTGACGGTACGAGGCGACTGCATGTCAATTACCACATGTACCTTGTCTGGATTAGCCTCTATACCTCTCTGGTCAACAAAAAATCCGAGAAACTTTCTAGACTCAACACCAAAGACGCACTTTTTTGGGTTAAGCATGACCTTATGCCGCCTGAGGGTGGTGAAGGTTTCTCGGAGGTTAGATAGATGATCCGCCTGCTGCTTGGATTTGACTATCATGTCATCAATGTATGCCCCTACATTTCTCCCAATCTGATCATAAAAGACCGAGTTTATCATTCATTGGAAGGTAGCAGGCGCATTTTTCAACCCAAACGGCATCACCGTGTAACAGTATAAACCCTGATCTATGACGAAAGCCGTCTTTTCTTGGTCTTTCTTCCACAAAGGTATCTGATGGAAGCCAAAATAGGCATCCATAAAGCTCATCTAAGCATGACCGGCTGTAAAGTCTACCCAGTGGTCAATCTCTGGAAGCGGGTAACTATCTTTCGGACAAGCTCTGTTTAAGTCCGTGTAATCTACACACATCCGCCAGGTGCCATTCGACTTCTTCACAAGGACAACATTGGCTACTCAATCCGGGTAGTAGCATTGCCGAATGAAACTGGCATCTAAAAGCTTCTTGACCTCAGCTGCTGCCGCCTGAGATCTTTCTTCGCCATGGTTCATTTTCTTTTACCTAATCGGCTTCTTTTTAGGAACCACATCGAGTTTATGAACAGCAAGATCCGGACTTACGCTCGACATTTCTTCCACTTCAATGGCAAACACATCTTTGAATTCTCTCAGCAATCGGAGCAAGTTGGTTCCTAAGTTGTCAAAAGAAACTGTCCCAACTTTGACGGTCCTGTCCGGCCGGCTGTCATCCAAGATGATGTTAATAATTTCTCCTGCCGGCTGGGGGCGAAGGTCGTCTGACCTCTCCCCTGACAGTGATTGCTATTGTTTCTCTTTGACGGGTGCCATTTCATCCGCCTTCCTCTTTTTACCGGCTGCTTTCAGGGCCGGTGCTTCTTGATCACATTCGTCAAGTTCAACTATATCCTTGTCCTGACCGTCTGTGACCAATGTTTGTTTGACGTCTGAGAGGTAACAGTCTCTCGCCGTCTTTTGGTCCCCACTCAAGGAACCGACTGTGCCATCATCCCTCTTGAACTTAATCAGCATTAGAGACGGGATGATCACTGCATTGGAGATGTTAAGGGTTGACCGACCAATGATCACGTTGTAGGCCGTTAGTTCCTCAACAACAAGAAACTTGACAACCATATGTCGGCCTTTCCCCTTCTCTCCAAACCGGATGGGTAGGTCAACCATCCCCACCAGATGCGCTACTCCTCCTCCAAAGCCAACAAGAGGGTATGGAGCCTGTATCATGCTACTGGGCTTGTACTTGAGCTTTTCTAAGCACCGGTAGCTTATGAGGTCGGACGAGCTCCCGGTATCAATTAAGATCCGGCCAACTCGTTGATTGGCAATTTTACATTCGATGACTATGGGATCATCGTGGGGCCGCCTGACCTCTCCTCTGTCCTTTTCAGAGATATTGACCTTCGGGAATTGATTTTTAGACAACTGACCCTCATCTACTGAGTTGACCAGTCTTCTTATGTTATCCTTTGTACCCCGAATGGTAGGACCTCCACCCGCAAATCAACCGGCTATGGTTAAGATGGTTTCCTCATCAATGTCAGAATGAGTTACCTGTGTCTTTGGAGGTTGTCCCTTGACTTGCTTGGGAGGACCCTTTGATTTGGGCAGGTAAGATTTTAAAGCCACTTCATCAGCAAGGCGGTCAAAGAGCCGCCTAAGACTAAACCAGCCTTCAGTGTCATGGCCTATCTCTTCGTGGAAATGACAATATTTACTTTTATTCCGGCTGCTCACGGGACTTTTCATTGCTGTCGGTTTTTCAAGATTTAACCGGTCTTTAACCTCCTTGAGAATGGAGGCGCAATCCTTGGTGAATTCGTACCTTGGGACGTACGGATCCGACCTCTTTCTCTTCTGGAACGGTTGACCGGACGGCTCTGCCGCCCAAACTTCTTTTCGCTTCTTTTCTTCCCTTTTGGCCGGCTGAGTAGGCCGGCTTTCTCTTCTATCAGATCTTTTTTAATCCATTGGGAGTTTTACAGCACAAAGTTCCATTTCTTGTATGTAAGCCTCTGCCTTCAAAAAATGCCTCATAAAGGGTAGAGACCCTCTTTCTTTACAAGTCAAACTTAAAAGTTGACCTGTCCTTTAAACCTTTGAAGAAGTCGGTATAGGCGACATCATCAGAAAATCCCTGGATTTGGATTCTCATCAGGTTAAAGCGCCTGACATATGACTTGAGCCCTTCCTTGTCCCCCTGCTGTATTGCCCCCAAATCAAGGCTGGTCTTTTTAGCCGGGATGTTCATTGAGAAGTTGGACGTGAACTAGTATGCCAACGTTCTAAAGTTATTGATGCATCCGGCAGGTAGGTTACCAAACCAACGTTAAGCAATCCCTTTTAACGTTGCCGGGAAGCACCTACACCAAGAGGCATCATCCAAACCCTGTAAATACATCAGGTTTGTGTATGCCATAAGGTGATCTTCTAGGTTGGTGGTGCCATCATAGGCCCCTACCAACACATTTTTGATTTTTGACGGCTGAGCCATCTCAGTGATTTCCCTGGAGAACGTCGTTGGCTGTTCCCCAAGGTTAAGCAGCCGGAGCTACCAGTCCATAGGCTGGACGGGTGGCTGCTGACCCCCGAACAGGGCCGGCTGCGAGTAAGGGGATCCAAAGGGCATGTATGGTGACCCATGCACTGCCGGTTGGATTATATGAGGGCCAGATTGAGTGGAAACCTCGGTCGACCGACTCTCTTTACTAGTTCGCGAGTGCTTCCCCAATGTAATATGGAAACTGTCTTTGAAGGTAGACGTCGATGCCGACTCGGATCATTGCTGAATCTTTTTATCCTGGATGAGAGTTCGAACATCAGAGTACACCTTCTTTGTTCCATCCGGCTATAGGTACCGAAAGGGCTTTTTGGTCTTCTCCATGGGAATGCAGATTTTTGAGATATCGACGGACCTAACCGGTACCCTTGTCTTTGGGTGCGGAGTAGGTGCTCTATCTTTTACCGCCTTGGCTGCCTTTTTCCCAAGTCGTCTTTCCTATGCCTGCCCCTTGCGGGGGCTGGCTGATTTATCTAGGAGGCCTTTGATTTCTCTTTTGAAACTCATCATCATATTCATGAGTTCGTCTCTTGAGACAAGAGTGGCTCCTTCTAAAACAGGGGTTAGCCCAAGCGGACCTCTGGTGGGGTGACTAGGTCCTGACTGCAGTTCTGCCCGTTCCCTTTTGTCTTTGGAACGGGTATGCTTGGTCCTTAAAGAACCATCAGCGACTGTATAAGTCTCAACCTCATAGTTGTCTGCTGTATCTTGGTCTGAGTGCACCTCAGCCTCACCAGTAGGTTGGCTACCTTTCCCCGACAATATAGGTTCTGAAGTCGAAAGTACTTTCCCCGCAGACGGCGCCAGATGTATGGGGGTTTTTTATGTGTCCTACGGGAGAGTAACAATTTCCTAGTATGCTCCTTCCTTCGCTTGTACCTGCACAAATAACGGAGACTCCGGCTGGGGGGTGGGAGTTCCGCCTCTGAAGATTAAGTTAGAATCTTTCTTAAAAGAGGTACAAAGAACAATAAATGCTTCTCGATTTGAGAGCGTTTTGCAATGGGTTTTGTGTTAGGTTGGTTGTTGGAAAATATATTTTCGATCCCCATTAATGAGGTCTGCCCCTTACTATTTATAGTAGGGGAGAGCTGTACCTCAATTAGGGTACAATAACACGTGTCGCAAAGGGATTGGACCCTTGCTGACCGTTGCAAGCTTGACACGTGGCAAGCCTTTATAGAGCCACGAGTCTAGGGGTATTTATACCCTAAACACATGTGTTTTAATTAAACTAGATGTCTTAATTAAAACACTATGTAGAAACCTTTCATTTATGGAGTAATTAATTTTCATGCAAAATTACTATTCACTCCATTGCTATTTAATTGTGGTTTAGAATAAAATAATGAGTCCATTCGATTTATGAGAATATTCAAAACAGGGTATCAAGACCATGTCTTGGATAAAGAAAAACCTGTTAAGTGAACATTGAGTATTTAAATCGAAAATTATCCCTAATCGAGGTCATTTAACCGATGGACGATTATGACCACTAGAGATTAGTGTGTAGTATGATTTATAGCATCGTTTCTTGTGCTGCAAGGACATAGTAGTCATAAATCATTTGCACAGGTGCTAGTTTAGAACTGCACCAGATCGACCTATGAGAGTACTTTAAGAGATTTAAAACGTCATAAGTACATTTCTTACTATAGCTATCGGAACCTATTTCCTCGACCATGAGTATTGTGAAGTTCTCTTGTTTAAGTACTAGTCTCTTTGATGTTGTCAAACGTCCGCCGTAACTAGGGATTATAACAAGAACACTCAGGAGATTAGGTACTCTTAGTAAGAGAAGCTTATAGTACAAGACTGGGAATGTCCCCCTATCAACAATAGGGAATATGTCTTTGTTGTTTACAAGGCCGCTCGAAGAGTGAGATTGTGAAAATGCATGGCTGTGCTCAGATGGATTTTAGAAATCATCAGCTTATTGACAGTCGAACTTGGAGATTGAGAAACACTTCTGGACGTAATAAGGATGACGATTATTCTTACCTTATAGTTCACGAAGAGACATTAAGCGACATAGGAAATAGACTATACTTTATATGCACTCTTGTTCGGAAGGATAAGTGGGATATTGAAAGGAATGGTGTCCTTCCAACAAGTGTATTATTGGTAGAGGGTTCAGAATTATCAGGAAGTTAATTCTTTAGTGAGATCAAGTGATCGAAATGCCTGGGTAGAGGCCGCTTCCGATCTGTAATATTAGTGAACAATTAATACTACAACTTTGTCTTGTCTTAACCCTTCGGGTCGAACTTAAACGAACTTCCCATCCTAACCGACGAATCAATCGGAAGGATTTGATGAGTCACTAGAGTATTACGAACTCAGACGTCGGATATCGAACCTAGAGCGTCGAGATCGTGCGTCGCAAAATCAACAAGCAACAAGTTCGAGCGTAGCCGTAGCATCACAATGGCGTAGCCATGTGGACGCTAGGCTAGCTCAAGCTATCATGCACCTTGCATGGCTAGGCGCAAGCCTAGACGCACCATGAGTGCTAGGCGCACCATGTGTGCTGGACGCACCGTGCATGCTAGGCGCAACTTGCGTGCTAGGCGTACATCACACCATCGGAAAGCTAGGAACTTGCGTGTGTATGTGCATCGCTAGCTCTAGGCGTATGGCAGCACCATCGCAGCACCATGCGTGCTTGCGTGCGTGCCTACGCATAGCACAACACCATCGCATTGCTAGGCCTGTGCGTGTGTGCGTGTGCGTGCATGCCATCGCAGCAACAGCACGCTGTGCTTGCTTGCTTGTGTGCGTGCCTTCGCATGGCAGCACCAAGTTGCAAGCAGCGAGCAGCAAGCTAGGAGCATCGCAAAGCAGTAGCAGCAAGCAGCGAGGCCTCGCCCAGCGCCCAACAGCTAGCAGCATGCGTGGCTCGCTAGCAGCACGCATGTGCTAGGCGTGCTGGCTGGTGTGTGTTTGCTGTGTTAGCTAATGCGTGCTGGCTGTGCTAGCTGTGCTTGGGTGGCAGTGCATGCTGGCCAACAAGGTTGGCAGCCAGCTCACCCGTTTGTTGATGCCGGTTTGAGGAGAGTGGGGACCAAGGCTTAGAGCCATGCCTTGGGGAGCGAGGCAATGGTACCCCCCCATGGTTATGGTCCTCACCTAACCTCTCCTCTCCTCATGCCACTTGTTGATTGTTGATTGCATTGTTTTATAATTAATTTTTTGAATTAAATGAATTAGTGAAAAATGCAACTATCCCACATTGATCATGAATGGGAAAAATAAGTTGCATTTCCCTATAAATACCCCATGATTAAGCATTTGGAAATCAACTTGAGTGGATCTGAAAAAGGCATCTCTTATTATTGAGAAAACCTTTAAGTTCGTAAAACTCTAGTTTTATACTTGGTCAAGTCTCGACTAACACTTGAGGCGAAGATCGTTCGGGTCGGGTCGTGGGTACGAGTCGTTGGAGGCCGTCACGCTTGTGAGGCTTTCAGCTTTAATGTAAGAACTCGGTTTACGAGCAAAGCACATTTCAAGGGTATTACTTCTTTATACCTTTTCTTAATTATTGTTTAATGATGTTTATGCATGCTTTATTGCTTTAATTATTGGGGCGGATCTTGGGCGGGTTTCTCTTCCGCGTAGTGTTAGACACTACGAAACCCAACAGCTATGCCATCTAGGTTCCATCTTAGATTATTTAGGTCAACCGGCTATGAGTTAATCCTCATGGGGTTAACCTGTCGTTGCCAATTGTTTTCTACGACGAATTCACCTGGATGGGCTTCGCCAAATGTTTTGTTGTCGGAGTAGACGAATTATCGTTTGATAGCAATCGGCAACTGGCCGTGTGAAGTGGTTTTAAACGAGCAAGGTTCTAGCAGTTAAGTTTCTGGCCTAGCTTAGATCTTCAAATTTAACTGTTTGTAGTGCTTTTGGGCAAAAATAGGTTATATCCAACCATGATGATTACCGGTAATTGTTTATTACTGAATAGGCAGTAACCTATGTTATCCAGGTCTCACTTGATCATTCAAATGGTTGCGAGTTGTCTTAATCCAGACAATCGGTAGGGACGATTGTTTTTAAGTGTATAGAGCAATGTGCCACCCGAATAGGTAATGCTCTCTGCGACGTATTCACCCGAATGGGCGTCACCAGTTCCCTATTCATGTTGGAGCAAACGGTTGTTGATATCATCTGGCCATTGGCCTCATCAGAGTGTTCTAAACGGAACAACCCATAGCTACTAAGTTTTTGGACTTAGCTTATATCTACTTATGTTGGAGCAGACGTAAATATTCTATAAAATCCATTTGTACATTGCACAAACGGTATTTATACAGAAAGCAATAAATATGATTGCAAAAAAGAACAATTTTTCATTGATAAACTTTATTTACAAAATTTTAGAAGTCCTAAAAGTAGTACTTTTTCAAGTTGTCTACATTCCTAGTTCTGGCTAGCTGCCTGTCGTCTGGGGTTTCTAGGTAGTAGGTGCCACCTCTCACTTCCTCATATATCCGGTAGGGACCTTCCCAATTAGGAGTCAACTTTTCTTGCTCATTTGCCCTACCAGTTTCCTCCATTTTCCGTAACACAAATTCCCTTACTTTTAAAGGCCACTTGTGTACTCTTTTATTGTAGGCTCTTGTCATTCTCAGACGGTAAATCTCATGACGCAAGGCGGTGTTGCCCCTGCGTTCCGGGAGTGAGTCTGATGCTAGCCGCATAGCCTGCCAGTTAGCCTCTTTTCCATAAAGCATGACTCGAAGAGTCGGCTCATAATGTTCAATAGGCAAGACAACTTCAGCACCATAAACCATGAGAAATGGGGTTTCACCGGTTACCCCTTATCTATTGTTCTGATGGCCCATAGGACATGAGGCAACTCATCTGCTCTTAAACCACCAGCTCTTTTAATTTTGTTCTTAATGCCGTCTGAGATAAGCTTATTGAAGGCTTCAACCTGGCCGTTTGCTTGGGGACGTCCGACTGATGCAAAGCATTGAGAGATCTCTTGATCTCCCAACCAATTCTTGAGAGCAGGCGTCTCAAACTGAGGGCCATTGTCAAAGACCATACACATAGGTATCCCAAACAGGGTGATAATATTTCTCCAGATGAAGGAGATTACATCCTTTGTCTTTATGCCTTTAACCGCCTCTGCTTCTAGCCATTTAGTTAAGTACTCAACAACAACTAAAATATATCGCTGTCCTTCTATAGCAGCCGTATACGATCCCTGAATTTCCATGCCCCATTTGGTGAATGGCACTGGGCTATGAATGACCGTCAGATCAGTAGTCGGACGGTGTATAAATTTGCCAAATCTTTGACACTTGTTACATTTCTTTACCTATTCCATAGCGTTTTCCTCAAGAGTGGGCCAAAAATAGCCTTGTCGCCAGGCCTTTTTTGCTAGAGACCTGCCGCCTATGTGTGATGCACAAAAACCTGAGTGTAGATCCGCTAGAACCTCTTGCCCCTTTTCTAGGGTGATGCATTTCAAGAAAGGTTGCAAATAAGTGTTCTTGAAAAGCTCTCCATTATGGATTTTAAAGTTGGCCGCACATTTTTTCATTGCAACCATCTTTAGCTAAGTATCCGGCAAAATGTCGTTTGTCAGATAAGCCAGGATGCCATCCTTTCAGGTTGAACTTCGGTTTAGGACTCCAATGGGATCTTCTTCAATACCTTTTTTTTCCATAATTTCCCAAAACACTAATCGAGGTGTATCACAGGAGGCGGATGATGCCAGTTTTGAAAGAGCATCTGCTTGATTATTCTCTGACCTGGGCACCTGACTTAGATGAAACTCCTCAAGTGGGAAAATCTAGAGAGAGAAAATCTTTGTTGCTTTCATATTTAATGCATTTAATGTACTAACTTTAATGGCTAATTTTAAGAAAAGGAAAGCAAAGAAGAATTCTGACTCAAAATCCTCCTCTAAATCCAAGAAGAAGCAGCGGTATAAGCTTAGATCATGCAAGAAGGCGGTTGAGGACCAAGAAGTGACGGAAGTGGTTTCGGTTGGAAGTTGGCTTGATGGAGTTGATGATATCCCCTTAATGAGGTCCCTGAAGAAGTCAAGGCTCAGCATCGTTTTGAGCTCAATTAGTGGTTATAGGTAATTTCTTCCCCTGTTTTGGTGAATGGCTCTATTTCTGGGTATGTTCCAAAACCTGGAAATTTGGGTAGTAATGAGAATATCGATGATTTTGATGATGTTAATGATTGTGAACCCTACCCCTATTATGATGATTTGCAATTCTGGTTTGAGTCCTGAGTTTTCTAGGTCTCACCATTCTCTGAATTCTTCCCCAATTCCTGCTTGCTCTGTTTGCGGGGTAGTAATTTTGGGTCTAGTGGGAATGTTTTGGGGTTGGGCTCGACCAAGAGAGATAAATTCAAAGATATAGCTGAAGAAATTGAATTTTGGAACTCAACTGTTGTTTGCTATGTGTTGTGCTCTAAACCCCCATGGTCAATGTTTCAAGGTTTTATTAAACGAGTTTGGGGACGTATGGTGTTGATAAAATTTTTTTAATGGCGAATGGTGTGTTTGTTGTGCATTTCAAGAATCTGAATGGTAGGGAAAAGGCTATTGAAGCAGGTCTTATTGCTTTTGATAGGAAACTAGTCATTTTGAAGAGGTGGAGGTCTGGCATTAATTTTCTAGAGGAAAAACTGGATTCAGTACCAATATGGGTGCGGTTTCCAAGGTTAAATCTCCGGTTTTGCGGCCTTAATGCTCTGATGAAACTTAGTGGGTTGATTGGGAAGGTAATTAAAATGGATAGAGCCACTGCAACAAAGGACTTAATTGAGTATGCTCGTGTGCTAATTGAGGTGCAGATTAACGGTGATTTGCCTGACTCTATTGAATTCCTTGATGAGAATGGAGCTAAAGTCTCTCAGAAGGTGGTGTTTGAATGGAGGCCAATTAGATGTTCTAATTGCTATGGAATGGGTCATATGGCTGAGCAATGTCCTAATGAGAGAATGGACAGTGATAAGCACCAGAGGAAAAGATTTTAGAAGGCTCAGAAAGTGTGGAGACCTATGTAAAAACCTGTGCAAAATCCTGTGCAGAATGCTGTGACAGATCCAGTGCAAAAGCTTGGTCCCAGGACTAGACCTGATAAAGGTAAGATGTCTATGGGGATGGTTAGAGCAGGAGAGCAGGATGCTAGGAGTACGAATAAGGATTCTATGCTAGGCAACCCCTTGGAAAAGCACTAGAATGTCTAGAAACATCAAGATAGGAGGAATCATCAATCTAGGGTGGAGCAGGACAATGGATTTGATGTTCAGATTCAGAATAGTTTGAATTGCTGGTGGAGGAGTTGGTAGGTGAGACCGGGAATGGAAAAACAAGTAGCCTAAGATTGAGAAATGAAAAGGTATTGTATGGTGGTGATGGGGGTGGAGATTTCTCCTATATCCCTCATGAATAAGTGGAGATTTTGGAACATAAGTGGTCTGAACAAGCATGGAGGAACTAGTGATGTTCTGTCTTTTCTTAGAAATCATGAGATAGGTTTGTTTGGGCTCCTGGAAACCAAAGTGAAGGCTGCTAAGTTTGAGAGGGTCTTCACTAGTCTGTATAATGAATGGTCTGTTGTAGCCAGTTATGGCAAGGGTGGTCATGGAAGAATTTGGATCATTTGGAGGCCTGAGATTTTCAATGTTGATGTGATAAGAATAGAGATGTAGGTGATTCATGTCAAAGTTGTGCATATTGCTTCAGGAGTGTGGTTCTATTGCTCAATGGTGTATGGGGTTAATGATTAGGTAGGCAGGGAGTGTCTATGGAACCATTTAGGTCAGGTTGGGAATAATCTAGTTGATCCTTGGGTAATGTGTGGTGATTTCAATAATGCTTTAAACCTTGAAGATAGAGTTGGTTCCCTTGTGACCTTGACTGAAGTTGAAAGATTCAGGTCTTGCATTAGACATAATAATCTGTGGGAGGTCAGAACTGATGGTCTTTTCTACACTTGGAATAATAAGCAGTTTGGGGCTGGAAGAGTGCGTTAAAGAATAGATCGAGTGCTTGGAAATGTAGCCTGGCTAGACAGGTTTCAGAATGCTAGCACAGTCTTTTTACCTGAGGGTCTTATGGATCATTGTCCTTGTGTGGTTAATATCTTGAGAGATGTTGGTTCTGCTAAAAGACCTTTCAAGTTATTCAACATGTGGACTGAATATCCTGGATTTCTGAACATGGTTGCTGATAGCCGGAATTGCCATATTCAGGGCACTCCCATGTTTTCTGTTGTAAAGAAGCTCAAGTTGGTCAAAGATGCTCTTAAAGCCTTTAACAAGAAGCATTTCTCTTCGGTTATAAGTGATGATGTCTCTTTGGAGGCTGAGTTGATTAAGGTGCAAGCTCAACTGAACCTTGATCCTGTAAATGAGAGGTTGATTGCTCAAGAGCATGAAGTTAGGAATAAGTATGCTGTAGCTCATAGTAGGAAATAACAATTCTTGAAGCAAAAAGCAAAGCTTCATTGGCTTAGAAATGGGGATGTAAACTCTGCTTATTTTCATGCATGTCTGAGGAAAAGGAGACTGCAAAACAGCATTTGCAATATTCAGTGGGAGGATGGTAGGATGTCTTAGAAGCCTGAGGAGATTGTTGAGGCTTTTTTTGAATTCTATAAGAAATTGTTGGGATCTTCTAGGGTCATGGACAAGAAGGTGCATCAAGGTGTTCTGAGCATGGGTGAGATATTAAGTGAGGAGCAGGGCATCTCTATTTGTAGACCTTTCACAACTGCTGATGTTAAGAAGGTCCTATGGGATATTGATGAGAATAAAGCCCCTAGGCCAGATGGGTTTTCTAGTAAGTTTTTCAAAGTAACCTGGCACATTGTGGGAGGAGATATTACTGAAGCTATGTTAAATTTCTTTCAACAAGGAAGCTTGTTGAAACAGATTAATGCCATTGTGCTCACCATGTTCCCTAATGTTTAGAATGCAACTAAGGTTAGTCAATTTAGGCCTATTACATGTTGTAATGTGCTGTATAAGATCATTTCTAAAATGATTTGTGTTAGACTTAAGGAAGTGTTTCCTAGTTTAATTAGTGAGGTTTAGAGTGCCTTTGTAGCTGGTAGATCTATCCTGGATAATGTGCTAATTTGTCAGGATGTTCTAAAAGACTATAATGATAAGCAGAAGGCCCCTAGGTGTACTATAAAGGTGGATCTAAGGAAAGCTTATGACTCTATTAGTTAGGAGTTCATTCAGGACATGCTGGTTGGTCTTAGATTCCCTGATGTGTTTGTGAAATGGATTATGCAGTGTGTCTCTTCCCCCTCCTTTTCTATAATGATAAATGGGGGCTTAAATGGTTTTTTTAAGGGGAAGAAAGGTATAAGAAAGGGTGATCCCATGTCCCTCCTTTTGTTTGTAATTGTTATGGAATACCTGTCCAGGTTGCTGAGGAAAGTGGGAGAGGTGAGAGGGTTCAAATTTCTTTCAAGATGCAAAGTGATCTAGCTGAACCATATGGCTTTTGCTGATGACCTTATGTTGTTTACTTATGGTAATAAGAGCTTTGTGTCACTCTTGGTGAGGGCCTTGGAAACTTTTAAGAAGTGTTTTGGTCTTCATGTCAATGCTAAGAAAACAACCATATATTTTGGGAATATGCCTTAGAATGTTAAATAAGAAGTCTTACAGGTGTCTGGGTTTGTTGAGGGCTCTACTCCATTTAAATATTTTGGCATACCCCTGAATGCTAGGAATTTATTAAATAGGGACTTTGATAGCCTGATTGACAAAATGGTGGCTAAGATAACATGTTGGTCCAGTAGGAACTTGTCTTATGTAGCTAGAGCCTTGCTGGTTAACTCAGTGCTTCTTAGTTTTGACACTTACTGGGCTCAACGTGTCCTGCTCCCAGCTGGGGTTATTAAGAGAATTACTCAATTATGTAGAGAATTCCTCTAGGGGGGGGATGCTGTGTTGAGGAAAACCCCCCTTTATCCTAGGATTGGATATGTAAGCCTAAGAAAGCTGGTGGTCTGGGTATGAGGGAATGTTTAACTTGGAACTCAGCAGCTCTAGGTAAGTATATTTGGAAGATAGCTCAGAAAAAGGACTCTTTATGGGTTAAATGGGTCCATGCTGTATATATATAAAAGATATGGACCAGTGGGAGTACAAACCAAAGAAGAGTGCTGGTTGGGCTTATAAAAGGCTGTGCAAAGTTAAGGATAGTTTGAGGGAGGGGTTTAGTAGTAATGGTTAGATGAATCAAAATTATAGCATTTCAAGTGTTTATCAGTGGCTTCAGGGCTCCCAGAAAGAGGTTACCTAGACTACTTGGGTGTGGAATCAGTACAACATTCCCAAGCATTCTTTTATTCTTTGGTTGGCTATGCAGAATAGGCTAAGAACTTAGAGCATGCTAGTAGACATGGGTATCTGCTAGGACTGTACTTGCTTACTGTGTGGTAATGCTGTTGAGGACAAGAAGCATGTGTTCTTTGACTTTGAGTATAGCAGAAAGTGCATTAGTGCTGTTAGTGCTTGGCTGAATATTCTTGAGTATTTGTTCAACATTGATACATCCTGGAAATATTGGGGAGAGAAGGTGAAGGATCCTATTAAAAGGAATGTCTGTTATGCTTTGTTGGCTGTTGTGGTTTATCACATATGGTATGCACGAAATAAAGCTTTCTGGTTAAAGGCGATCATTCATCCAAGGGCAGTGTGCAAGGTAATCTGTGCTGATATTGTTAAGAGATGCAGGCAGCTAATCAATTGTAAATGGCAGAGAAAGCATTGTAAATGGTTGTATAGTTTACAAGTATCTTATTGTAGCTAGAGTTGTTTTTGTTCCTGTTTTGTTTGTGCTGGGTCTAGTGGGGTGTACCCTTCCTAGAAGGTGCCACTGCATTAGTTGCAGCTTTCCCTTCCCTTTTTTGAGAAACTTTCCTAGAAGGTGGTTTCTTGTAGGTCAGGGATTTGTTTGGAGGTCCTGAGCCTTTGTTTAGGCTTGTGTAGTGAGGATGGTTACAACTTGTATATATATATATATATATATATATATATATATATATATATATTTGTAAGTTGTAACATTTTGTCTTTTTGGTAATAAAATTTACTTACTTACCAAAAAAAAAAAACCAAACTCCTCAAGTGCCCCAGCCTCCTTTTTGACCGCCTGCAAATATTTGGTTATGGCTGGATAGGTGGCTTTATAGTCACCATGGTATTAGCTTATGATCAATTGTGAATCAAAACATGCGTCAATCTTTCTTGCCTTTGCTGCCTTACACTTGTGGATACCGGCTAGTAGGGCCTCATACTCAGGCTTGAAACTTGAACCGTAGCGCATATTCGTACTTGTCCCCTTCAGGGAACTGACATATTAGGCCTACACCACATCCGTTCATAGTAGAGCTCCCGTCTACATACACTTTCAAAACCTTTTCAAGATTTTCCAGCTTAGTCAACCTTATCATTTCGACATTGAAGTCGGCAAACGCTTAACCGTTCACTTGCTTCCTTGGTTCGAAAGAGATTTCAAGGCTTTGCATTTCAATAGCCCATTTGAGCATTTTATCGGATGAATCCAAGGTTGTCATTTGCCGCTTGAGGGGTTGGTCTTTGTAGACAACAACCGAATGTGCCAAGAAGTAAGATTTTAACTTCTTGACTTCCATAAAAAGAGCAAGACAAAACTTTTCAACCAAAGGGTACCGTAGTTCAGCATTTCGAAGAACATGGCGGATGAAGTAGACCGGGAGCTGGGTGTTGTCTCTCTCAGCAAGGAAGACAACACTGAGAGCATGATTTGAGACGGCTAAGTACATGTAGAGCACCTCCTTTGGCATAGGGCTAACAAGCCTCGGCAATGAGTGCAAGTGTTCTTTCAGCTTTTGAAAGCCCGCCTTAGCATCTTCCCCTATTCAAATATAGTCTTCTTCTTGATTGCTTGAAAGAAATAGAGGCACTTATCACCTGAACGGCTCAGGAATCTCCCCAATGTCGATAGACAATCGGTTAATTTTTGGACTTCCTTGACAGTGCGGGGTGACTTCATGCCAATGACCGCTTATATGTTTACTAGGTTGGCCTGTATCCCCGTTTGATCAATCAGAAATCCGAGAAACTTCCTAGGCTCAACACCAAATACAATCTTCTTGGGATTAAGCATGACCTTGTGCCGCCTAAGTGTGGCGAATTTTCCTCGGAGGTCATCAAGGTGATCTGTCTGTTGCTTGGATTTGACTATCATGTCATCGATGTACGCTTTTACATTCCTCCCAATATGATTAATGAAGATTGTATTAATCATCCGTTGGAAAGTAGAAGGCGCATTTTTTGGGCTAAACGAAATCACAGTATAGCAGAATAACCCTTGACCAATGACAAATGCCGTCTTCTCTTGATCTTTCTTCCACAAGGGTATTTGATGGAAGCCGGAATAGGCGTCCATAAAACTCATTAAGGCATGTCAGGCTGTAGAGTCAACCAGACTGTCGTTCTTTGGAAAAGAGGATAATTATCCTTCGGACATGCCTTGTTCAAATCTGTGTAATCAACACACATGTGCCAGGTACCATTCAGATTTTTTACAAGCACAACATTTGCAACCTAACCAGGGATGTAAAATTGCTAAATGAACCCAACGTCTAACAACTTTTTTACTTCGGCAGCTGCCGCCTTACTTCTCTCCTCGCCGAGTTTTTTTTCTTTTCCTAACCGACTTCTTTTTAGGATCCACGGCGAGCTTATGGACGACTATATTTGGGCTGATGCTTGGCATCTCATCCACTTCAAAGGCAAAGATGTCTTTGAATTTTTACAACAGATTGTGCAAGTCTGCACCAAGTTTAGCAAAAAAAACCCTTTCCCACTTTAACATGTGATATGGACGTGTGTCGACTAGAGCTATATCGATGTGTTCGCTAGCCGGCTAGGGATAGAGTTCATGTAGGGTTTCGTAGTGACCCTCACTACGCGGAAAGAAACCCGCCAAGACCCACCGCCCATAATAAATTCAATTAACAAGCAAAACATAATCTAAAGCATAAGAAAGGATAAAATATTATACCTTTGACGCGTGCTTCGCTCAACTATCAGCTCTTACTTGAACCCCGATAGTGTGAGGTCTCCGATGGGATCGTACCCTCGAACCCGACCCGATCCTCCTAAGCCGCGAAGGTTAGTCAAGGCCCGGACAAAATAAACTAGAGTTTTACGAATTTCAAGGTATGCTCAACAATGGAGTTTCCTTTACTTTTCAACTCAAGTGTGTTCTTTCCCAAATGCCTATCCCTTGGTATTTATAGGGAAATGAACCCTTGATTTTCATTCTCCAACCAATGTAGGAGAATGAGTAATTATGATAATTAATTTAATTCTAAATTAAATTAATAATCAAATCAATCACAATGCAACAACTGTCAAGGGGAGAGAGAGAGTTAAGTGAGGACCAAGATAAGGTGGGGGGTACCATTGCCTTTCTCCCCAAGGCTTTGCCCAAGCCTTGGTCCCTACCCTTCAAAAAACCGGCACAAGGTGCTGCTGGGCTGGCAGCCCGCTAGCACGTCAGCTAGCAATGCAGCAAGCCCAGCCAGCTAGCACCAGCCAGCCAACACAAGCATGATGAGTGTGGCCATGCTGGGCAGTGCCTACGCTGCTGCTGCTTGCTAGGCGCTGGGCGCTGCTAGTAAGCTGCTGGCCCCTTATTCCCTCGCCATCACACACGGACACGCAAGGCCCTCGCACTCCCAGCATGCGTGCTGCAAGCGAGCCACGCATGCGATACTTGGTGTTGTGCTAGTGATGATGTGATGGCATGCATGCACACGCACTAAGTGAGGCTAGTGCTGCTGCTACGATGGTGCGAGACACACACGCACACGCACACATACACGCAAGTGCCCGGCACTGCGATGGCTGTTCTTGGTGCGTGTGGCCTGCGATGGCGCATAGGCACACCCAGGCACACATGTTGAAGTGCTGCTGTGCCATGCGAAGGCACGCACACACGCACATGGTGCTGCGATGCTATACATGCACGCATGCTAGCACCTAGTGCTAGCGATGGTGCGCCTAGCACACCTAGTAGGTCTAGGCTCGCGCCTAGCCATGCTAGGTGCATGCTAGCTCGAGTTAGCCTAGCGTTCATATGGCTAGGCCACTGTGATGCTACGGCTATGCTCGAACTTGTTGCTTGTGATTTTGCGACGCTCGGCCTCGACGCCTTAGGCTCAATGTCTGACGTCTGTGTTCGTAAAATTCCGAAGACTCATTAAATCCTTCGGATTAATTCGTCGTATCAGATCGGTTTTTCGATTGGGTTCGACCCGAAGGGTTCAGTTAAGATTAAGCTGTAATATTAATTATAC
Source organism: Chenopodium quinoa (assembly GCF_001683475.1). Lineage (NCBI taxonomy): Eukaryota > Viridiplantae > Streptophyta > Magnoliopsida > Caryophyllales > Amaranthaceae > Chenopodium > Chenopodium quinoa. The sequence continues at coordinate 1,311,331 of NW_018743218.1, forward strand.
CTTAATATTACTGATCGGAAGCGACCTCCACCTAAGCATTCCAATCACTTGACTTTATTGAAGAATTAGCTCTGTAATAATTCTGAACCCTCTATCAGAATAATACACTTGTTGGAAGGACACCATTCCTTTCAATCTCCCACTTGTCCTTCCGGACAAGTGTGCATACAGTGTATAGCCCATTTCCTATGTCGCTTAATGTCTGTTCATGAAGTATAAGGTAAGATTCATCGTCATCCTTATTACGTTCAGAAGTATTTCTGGATCTCCGAGTTCGACTGTCAATTAGCAGATGATTTCTAAAATTCATCTGAGCACGGCCATGCATTTTCACAGTCTCGCCTTCGAGCGACCTTGTAAACAACAAAGACATGTTCCCTATTGTTAATAGGGGGACAATCCCAATATTGCATTGTAAGTTTCTCTTACTAGGAGGACCTATTATCCGGAGTGTTCCCGTTATGATCCCCAGTTACGGCATACGTTAGGCAACATCAAAGAGACTAGTACTCAAACAAGAAAACTTCACAATACTCATGGTCGAGGAAACGAGTTCCGATAGCTATAATGATAAATGTACTTATGACAATTTTGAATCTCTTAAAGTACTCTCATAGGTCTATCCAGTGTAGTTCCAAACTGGCACCGGTGCAAATGATTTATGACCATCATGTCCTTGCAACACAAGAAACGGTGCTGTAAATCATACTATACACTACTCTCTGGTGGTCGTCAATCGTCCATCATTTAGATGACCTCGATTAGGGATAATTTTAGATTTAAATATTCAATGTTCACTTAATAGTTGTTTCTTTATCCAAGACATGGTCTTGATACCCTATTTTGAATATTTCCATAAATCGAATGGACTCATTATTTAATTCTAAACCACAATTAAATAGCAGTGGAGTGAAAAATAATTTTGCATAAAATTAATTAATCCATAATCGAATGGTTTCAATATAGTGTCTTACATTAAAACATCAAGTTTAATTAAAACACATGTACAGGGAATTTCAAAGCCAGTCTCAACCATGCTTTATTCCCATTGCCTCAACGTGCTTGTTGTGTTTCAATGAGGCAAAGGTTTAGTCAAAGGATCGGCGACATTATCATCCGTGCCGATCTTGCAAATTAAGATTTCACCTTCGGATTTCCATTCCCTTATCATGTGAAATCGCCTTTTGACATGTTTGACCTTCTGGTGCTCTCTTGGCTCTCTAGCCTGAGCGATAGCTCCAGTGTTGTTACAGTAGAGATCTATCATACCCTTGATGGAGGGTACAACACCAAGTTCACTGATGAACTTGCGAATCAAAACAATCTCCTTAGCGGCTTCTGAAGCAGCCAAGTATTCGGCTTTAGTTGTAGAGTCTGCAGTGGTGCTCTACTTAGCAGTCTTCTAGCTAAACGCTCCTCCATTCAGATAGAATATTTATCCAGACTGTGACTTGAAGTCGTCTCTGTCAGTCTAGAAGCTAGCGTCGGTGTAACCTTCAAAAACCAGGTCTTTATGGCCACCATAAACCAGGAACTTATCCTTGTTCCTTTTCAGGTACTTAAGGATATTCTTGGCCGCAGTCCAATGCGCCTCTCCTGGGTTTGAATGGTATCGGCTCGTAGCACTCAAGGCATACGATACATCTGGCCTAGTACATATCATGACATACATGATTGACCCAATTAACAAAGAAAATGGAATCTGATCCATTCTCTCTCGCTCAACAGGTGTCTATGGACACTGTTTCTTGCTGAGAGTTACGCCATGGGACATGGGTAGATGCCCTCTTTTGGCATTCTCCATATAAAATCGTGCCAGTACCTTATCAATGTAAGTACTCTAGCTCAATCCAATCATCCTCTTAGATCTATCCCTGTAGATCTTGATGCCCAATATGTACTGTGCCTCTCCTAAGTCCATCATTGAAAAGCACTTTCCCAACCAGCCCTTTACGGACTTCAGTAATTTTATGCTGTTTCCAATGAGCAGTATGTCATCGACATATAGGACTAGGAATGCAATGTCACTCCCACTGACCTTCTTATATACATAAGATTCATCTGGATTCTTGATAAAACCAAACTTGCTGATGGCTTCATCAAATCGCAGATTCCAACTCCTGCTGGCTTGCTTTAGTCCATAAATAGACTTCTTAAGCTTGCAAACCTTTCCAGCGTTGCTCGGATCAAAAAAACCTTTAGCTATGTCCTGTACACATTTTCTTCCAAAATCCCATTTAGGAAGGCGGTTTTGACATCCATCTTCCATATTTCATTAATCGTAATATGCAGCAATCGTTAGGATAATCCGGACAGACTTTAGCATTTCAACCGGTGAAAAGGTTTCATCATAGTCAATCCCGTGGATTTGTCAATAACTTTTGCCACCAGTCTAGCCTTGTATATTGATACATTTCCATCCTTGTCTGTCTTCAATTTGAAGATCCATTTGCAACCAATGGTTGTGTAACCCTCGGGCAAATTCACCATCTCGGACTTCATGGCTTCTTGCCATTTAGCAGAGTCGGGGCTCGTCATAGCTTGTTTGTAAGTCGCTGGCTCATCTCCATCCATTACTAGGATGTCCTGATCATTAGTTAAGACAATACCGAGGTATTTGTCAGGTTGAGATCTTGGCCGTTGCGATCTACGAAGGGTAATAGGTTGAGCATTTACATTGTCTGTTTTATTCTGACCAATCTTCTCAGCTGCTTCCAAAGCACTTAGATTGTCAGTTTTATTAGGTTGACATTATTGCTCGTCCTCTCGAACTTCGTCGAGTTCGATTTTCCTCCCATTTGTCATTTTGGAGAGGTGTTCCTTCTCCAAAAAGACACCATCACGAGCAGCAAACACATTGTTCTCGGATTTATTGTAGAAGTAATACCCTTTGGTTTCTTTTGGATATCCCACAAAGAAACACTTGTCTAATTTATGGTGAAGTTTGTCTGAAATTAATCGTTTGACATATGCTTCACATCCCCAAATCTTGAGAAAAGACAACCTAGGAGGTTTCTTACTCCATAATTCATATGGAGTCTTTTCAACAGCTTTTGACGGAGCTCGGTTCAGTGTTAGTGGTGCGGTTTATAGCGCATGTCCCCAGAAAGAGATAGGAAGTTCACTAAGACCCATCATTGATCGAACCATGTCTAACAAGGTTTGATTCCTCCGTTCAGATACTCCGTTCCATTGAGGAGTTCCAGGATGTGTCAACTCTACAAGAATACCATTTTCTTTCAAGTGATCGTCGAATTCATGGCTCAAATATTCACCACCTCGATCTAATCGAAGTGCTTTAATTTTCATGCCAAGTTGATTCTCAACTTCTTTCTGAAATTCTTTGAATTTCTCCAAAGATTCAGAATAATTCGACGTTAAGTAGATATAGCCATATCTACTAATGTTTGTTAACGAAGTTGAATTCTTAAATTTCTTAGTTAGCGGTATCAACTTTTGTCTAATCATATGTAAAAACATGCAATTTCATTTGAACATATATTTGCAAGCCAATTTTGAAACAACTATTGTCAAAGTCTTACATTCAAAATAACTAGGTGTCCAACACTATAGATCATAGTATGTTAAAAATCATGATGAAACTAACATTAGTTTGATTACATGTCATGGACAAAATAGTGCATGCAACCACGATCGAAAAACCATCTTCGTTGTCTACTTGTCCTTGCACCAACACTTGATAAGCTTCTCACTTGATCCCTGAAAAGGCAACATTAAGTGTGTCATACTTGGTATCTAATACCTATGATAAGCTTAATTCACAAGTGTTTAAGGATGATACCTGAGGAAGTCAGAATATTCCCCTCTTTATGAAAGAGCTTGCATTCTCTCTTGTAGTGGCCTTGCCCACCACAATAGAAGTAGTACATCTTTGACTTGACCTTGAAATCCCTCCTCCTTGATGGTCTTTTGGTTTCCCCAAATGAATTGGTTCGGTGAAGTAGCTCCACCACACTCTTCAAAGAATGTGTCTCCTTTCTTTCAAAAATATATGCCCTTAGTGCATCATATCCTGAGTGGAGTGAAGAGAGCATAATATGACCAGCCATTCCATCCTCTAATGGGATTCCAAGGAGTTCCATGTGCTTGAAGAGCCTAGTCATTCTTGCCACATGGGGTCGGAGGGGCATACTCGGTCTTAACTTGGTGTTGCAGACCGTAGACCAAAGATGGTACCTCTCTTTAGCAAGACAACCTTGATTTGATGGCTTCACATTCATGTCTGTAAGTGACCTAGTCACCTCAAACAAGAGTCCATCATTGTTGTCGTTGAAACTCTTAGAGATTCTCACACCAACAACATCCCTTAGTCCTCCAAGGAATAAGTCTGGAAAAGAGAATGGAAGTTTTTCTTTCCATTCTTCCGGGATGGAGTTAGCCATGAGTTGTGACACTAATTTGCAATCATTGGACCATGCACAATAAGTTTCATCACTCAAGTCTTTCTTGGTATAGAGGGTTGGGAGGGAAGTATCCAGAACATACTCCTTGGAACAACTCTGGAGAGTTTTCCTGAGTTCTTCTTCCCATTCTTCAAGGTTCGTCAAGTTAAGCTTGATAGCCAACTTATCGGGAAGATCCGGGCACATTTGGTTGTTGTTTGAGTTACTTGTAGACATTGTTCTACAATTGAAATAATTTGAAGTGAAAAACCATTCATAAACTAATAAGTTTGAAATTAAAAAGCATTCATGCAAATTTTTTAATCTTATTGAACATTTTATCCACGCATTGATAAATTTGTCCCTTTTGGGCGAGAATAAAATGATTCCAAGATCCCAAAGATCAAGAAATGGTTATACATGCTTTGGCTTGTCTTAACATTAAATATCTTAAAATAAGCAATCCAATTGCTAATAGCTCTAAGCTACTCTCGGTTTGATAAAATGTCGCATCTAATGCATTCTTGACATTTTATCTCTTTTACCACGACATCTAAGGACTCCTTACTGATATCGTTGAGCTTAACCAAGACAACTTGTATTCGTATTATACCTTACGTTCTTAGGGAAGTAGTGATGCCTCGGTTTGGCGTAGCCCATCGAATACGCGCATTAGTTCGGTAAGTGTTGTTCTTGGAACGACAAATTTTAGCTCAATATTTTAAGGGACCTAAGGTTTCTATGTTGGTTGATTTAAGTGAACTTAACTAATCGTCGCAACATATGAAATCCTAGACATGCATCTAACATTCATATATAACAGTAATATATATAAAGAATAAATTGATGCATTTGGCAACTAGCATGACCCCTTCAAATCTTCAAATCTTCAAGGGTCTTCGTCTTGGCTCGTCTTCATCAAAACGCCGTCTTGAGACATCTTTGTCAAAATAAAATAACTAGCTACTACGACTAAGATTAATCTAAAGTACAAAAATACTTAACGGTTCGCAGACCGTATTTAGATTTACAAAAATACATAACAGAACGCAGTCCGTATTTTCTATCCTAGTCAGGTCCTACTAGTTGCCTTTTTCAAAAACCTGTTTTGAAAACAATCTTTTCATTCACCCATTCACTATTTGTGAATGGCCCATGCACATTATGAAATACATAATTTAACACGCAAAACTAGTAACTAACTTAGGTGGTTAATCCGATTAACGCGCCGAATTAAAACTAGTCAAAGTTATTTAATCCATTATTTCTTAAATCAAATTGCTCAACTACTAAGCTCCCACTAAATTCCGCATCCATACTTAATCAATCCGATTAATTAAGTTGGCTTAACCCATAATTTGTCAAAATCAAAATTTTGCAAAAGCCGGAAAAATTGAGGTCCAACCTCGTTAAAATAATTACATAAATAATTTTAAACGGCAAAATTTTCGCAAAATTACATAGCTCAAAAATTAAGCAAAATAGCCCACATAATTGCTTGGTGAGTGCGCACCATGGCTGCTAGGCAGCCCATCCCTTGTGCTATGGTGCGTGGTGCTAGCATGCAGTACCCAGCACAGCAAGCCACACTGCTAGCACCAGCAGCCTGCCTAGCATGCTACGCGTGCTGGCTAGCATGCTAGCGCCTGCCAGCAAGTGGTGCGCTAGGCTGGTGCTTGCTGCCATGCTGCCCAGCAGCATCCCCTCGCAAGCCAGCTCCCAACCACTTCCCCACGCACATCAGCCCCTAGCATCCCTCGCCACACAGCCACGCACCTTCGATGCTCAGCACATGCGCGCACCATAGACAGCCTACATGTGGGCTGCTAGGCAGCCCGGCTAGCCTTGGTGACACATGCGGTTTTGCATCGATTTGCGTGCATTTGACTTGGGATTTTGATCCCGATTTATGTGGCATAAATTAATTCTAAATTTTATTTTAGAATCAATTTGAGGAAATATTAAAATAAAATAAGTCTAACTTAATAAAATTCAATTTTAATGGTGTACAAACCTAAATCATTCAAAAAATTATTTTGAAACAATTTTAGGTCTTTCTTTATGCTTAAAATTGAAAGAGCTATGTCCATAATTAATTTAGCCAATATGCAAATTAATAATGGATTTGACAAACGGAAGTTGAAAAAATAAATTATCCATCTAATGATAAAAAATTTTCCAACTTTCATACTTGTGTAAAATACCAAGATTACATCTTCCAATATGAAGATTAATCAAAATTTTACTCACAAGTATTTGAACTTCATGGATTTTAATGAACCAAAATGAAAAATCCAAACTTTGTTCAATATGGAACTTAGGGTTAGAGTTTCAATCATTTAAACTTTTAAAGAATAGATCTTGAACATACTTGGGAACTTAAAATTACACATTCACATAAAACATTCACACATTAATGCAATTTATTTGCATAATTGTGAAAAATTAAGTTTGTGTGACAAATTGCATATCAACTCAAGCACTAATTAAAACTCCATAATTATGCTTAAGGATATTTAAAATAGAAGTAGATTAGGGATGCAATAATGCATTTAATCTAACCTTGTAATGCTTGAATTTATCAAGGCTTAAAAAGATTTAAAATTTTTGTTGAAAAACGAAAAAACCCCAAAAACATAGGTTTTTGGTTCGAATTTTTTTGCACATTTATTTGCGTGATTTGTGGATTTTGTTGCTTTTTGTTTAGTTCTTTTTCCACTTGCTAGTCATTGCTAATTGTTTGTTTAGCTTTGGTGAATGCAAAGAAGATCTCAAGGACCACCTACTCACAACCTTGATCACGAAATCGACCGAACCTTGAGACAAGTCTGTAGACTCTATCAAGAAGAGGGACGAGGTTTTGGTGCAATCTTTGATAGTGAGAGTGATTCTTATTCCTCACGTTCCCAAAGTGACGAAATGGCAGGACAACAAGCGGATGTTTTATTTTGTGAGTTCGGTAATCCGGAGGATTATGAGCTCACTGGTGGGATATTGTTACCCGTCACTGAAACTAACTTCACCATCCATCCTCAATACACTCGAATGGTTCAAGCGGAGCAATTCTCGGGTTCGCCAAGAGAAGACCCCATTGAGCACCTTGATAGGTTCCTCGAACTTTGTGCCATGATACAAACCAACCAAGTTTCTCAAGAATACATTCGGATGCATCTATTTCGACAATCTCTTGCGGGGAGAGCAAAGAAATGGCTCAAGCAAGTCAAGCCTAATTCTCTCACAACATGGAGGGAAATTGTCCAAGCATTCTTGAAAAGGTTCATCTCCGAAGAGAAAACCGCCGAGATGAGGAGGAAGATAGCATCTTTTGAACAAGAGGCGGAGGAAAGCCTTAGTGAAGCTTGGGAGAGTTTTAAAGAGTTGGTGGAAGCATGTCCTCACCATGAGTACAATTAAAGCTTACTCATGAGGTTCTTCTATAATGGTTTGGAACTGATGTCTCGAGCTAATTTGGATGCGGGGGCGGGTGGACAATTGATCAAAGTCCCTCAAAATCAAGTTGAAGCAACAATCGAAGAGGTAGTTAAAAACTACTCTTGGGGAGGAAGAAGGAGGAATGCGCCAAAGAAAGGTGGGAAGTATGAGTTGGAGAAGGTCGATCAATTGCAACATCAAATCGAGATGTTGACAAAAGGGCTTGCCAAGTTGAATACAAGTGTTGGTAGTGGTTCAAGCTCCTCCCAAGTCAACTCTTTCTCTTGTTAAAATTGTGGTGGCACCAACCACGATACATTCTATTGTGGCGGGTTAAGCCCGGAGCATGTAGCGGCATACAACACAAGGCAAGAAGGGTATAGGGGAAATGGTGGAGGAGTAGCTTGGAGACAACCACCACCCAGATTTGCAACTTAACCTCAACAATGGAATCAACAAGCTCAACAACCATACAACTCCAACACCTAATATCAAAACCCACCTCCATTCCAAACCCAAAATCAAAGAGGAAACTACCCAAGAAACAACCAACACAATAATCAACACCAATACCAAAATCAAACCCAAGCAACTCAAAGAGTTTTGAGGCAAAGGGGGTGGGGCTTGGGGTTTCGAGGTAGCAGGGGGGATGGGGCTTGGAGCTTGTAGTTTCAGGGCAATAGAGTGCCTGGTGGGGCTTGGGTTTTCGAGGCGACTAGGGGTGGGGGTGGGGCAAGGGTTTTTAAGGCGGTAGGGGGTTGGGGCTAGGGTAGCACTTCTAACGGTAGTGGATTGGCAGTTCATAGGGGTGAGCAAAAATTCAGGGTACCCTTATATGGAACCGAAACCTGCTCGATACTTTAGGTTTCAAAACCGAAACCTATAGATCAGGTTCCAGTTCCGGGTAATAAAATAGGGAACCTGTTGCAACAGGTTCCATATCTGGGTAATAAAAATTTGGACCCGGAGCCTATAGGGTACCCTGTTAGTATAGGTGCCCTGTAGGATACACAAAATCGGAACCAATCATTTAAGCCCAAATATAAAAGCCCTATATCATAATTGTATTAAAGTCGTCATCTCCAACCTCTTAGTGATTTTTCATCTTACTCTTAAATGTTTAATTAATAGTATTAATATAAGTATTTGTAATTTTGTATTAAATATTCTAGACAATCAGTGTTGGTTTATTATATTTGTAGTACTGTATTAAAGTTGCAAGCTTTAATTGTGAACATCCATTTTTTAAAAAATTTCGTAACTATTTATCAAGTAACTATTGAGCTTACTTTGAAAGACAGGATACCTGTTCTAAAATTGGAACCTACAGGTTTCCAATTCCGATTCAGGTTCCTAATTTTTAGGAACCTATTGACCAGGTTTTGGTTCTGATTCCTATTTTAGGAACCTGTTCCAATAGGTTCCGGCTCTGGGTTCTGAGATTTTTACAGGGTACCCTGCTATGCTCACCCCTGCCAGTTCATATGGCAAGGTGTTTTATAAAAATATGGTTGCAATGGAAGGGGGATGTGGGGGATGGGAGGAGATTGAATTTAAAAAAATAAAAATAAAATTGTTAACCTGTTTAATAGGTTGCAAGTGAAAATGATCGTTAAAATAAGATCCATGTCAAGGGTGGAATTGTTTTGGAATAATATATATAAAACTAGTTTACTCCCGTGCGTTGCACGAAATAAATAGCTATTATTTGTTTAAAATAGTTGTTAATATTCTTTATATGAAAAATAATGTAATCATAATTTCATTAATTTAATTTGAATGAAGTATTATATTTATTTAATCATGAAAATTCGAAGGACAAAAAAAGGGATGATGTCAAAAATAGTTTAGGTGGGAAAATTTTTCATAGAAAGTTGACATGTGTCCCTTAATGATGCTAGCATGTTTTAATTTTAGTAATAGTTAATAGATATAAAAGTGGGATTTTTTTTCTTTTCTTATAATAATTAATCTCTAATTCTTTTATCTTTATGTTCTCATAGAACTTCTCCAACTCCTACCTTTATTCCTCAATGACGACTTTTTATATTCTATAACCTCCAATTTAATTTAACAATTTGAATTTTCTTAACCTTTCCTCTTCTCCTTTCATCTTCAAATTCAATTTAATCACATTCATTAGTCAATTCATTAACCCCCAATTTGTTGAGTTTTGTGATGTCCGACACTGCGCGGAAAAAAAACCTAATAACCTGATCGCATGCATCATAATTACAACATAAACAAAAGCATGCAAATAAAAACAAATTAACACAGGAGAAGAAAGAGAGAGAGAGAGAAAATATACTCACCCTAGAAGAGTGCTTCGCTCAACCGATGAGCTCGGACTTAAAAGTTTCAAGTTCCACAAGTGCGAAAACCTCCGACGGCTCACACCCTCTCTACCGAACCGTAACCGGTCCCTACCCCATAGCTTAGACGGGGCTAGACCAAAAATAACTTAGAGTTTACGAACAAAAGTTTTCTCGCTTTTGGAGATCCCTTAGAGTTCACCAACTCAAGTGAATTTTCCAATACCCAATGAAAGGTGTTTATAGGGAAATGTCCCCAAGAATTCCCATCATCTTTCAATGTGGGATAGTTGGTAAAATGTAAGGACCTAAAACCCATCCTTGGAGAGCAAGCATAAACCCACCAATTCACACACTTGGTCAACACAAGGAAGACCGACCTCAAGCCTTGGGCTCCAAGGCAAGCCCAGCTGGCGGCCTTACCCTTGGTTGGGCCTGCTAGCACGCCCAAAGCCCATGCAAGCTTTTAGGCTGTTGCTAAGCCTGCTCGGGTTCTTGCAGGCTGGTGTTAGTGCTATTAGAATTGGCCTGCTCGCATTCTTACGGGCTGATGCTAACGCTGCTAGCTCGCCAAGCACAACCAAACTTGCTAGGGCCTCGTGCTCCTACCTAGCTAGAGCTAGTTAGCTCGGCCAGCATGCCTGACAAGCGCACATGCATGGCTGCTGGGCCTGCTGCTGAGGCTAGTCCATGGCTAGCATGGATGCTAGCTAATGTGGCCTAGTCCTCGGTTGGCTAAGCCAATCCGAGGCTAGGTCCGATGACTTGTCATTTGACTTATTTTCTCATCTTGTTGATTCCTTGAAACGACTCGACGTTCGACGCTCGGGTTCAACGCTCTAAGATCTGAACCAAACGTCTTAGTTTATAATATCTCTATAGACTTATTTAGTCCGTAACATTAATTCGTCGTTTCGGTTCGTTTACACGATTGGGTGTGACTCGAAGAGTTCTGTTTCGGGGTTTTCGGTGTCCTTCGGTCGAGATACAATTCCAAGACTGAATTCCGGGCACCTGTACCTGTAAAACAATGGATACTCCAATTGAGTTGAGTTTCGCTTTCGACGATCAAGTAAGAACGTGTTTGGAAGATAAAAAGTGCAGAAAGTAAGGAAGTATATTCTCGGCACATGTTACCATCTGACTGGACCACGTGGGCAGGGTATTTTTATCCAAAATATTTGCCCCTCACAGTGGTGACGTCGCGTGCCAGGTGGTGCCTGTGACACTTGTCACCCAAGCATTGGTTAACAGCTTTAACTGTTTACCGTCTAGGGATATTAAGGGGATGCCCCTGAATTTTTTTTTTTTCCATACAGTGCATTTTACCGCCCTTTTTTTCGGTCATTCCTAAGATTTAGAAATAGAGTCAACCGTTTCCAAAGAGAGAGCTTCTGACAACCGCCTGTATACCTTTCAGACAATTGCCTTCTTTTTCAATTAGATACAGCCGGTCTACTGTCTGTGCGTCCAACAGAGGAGGGTTTCTTAGAACTGCCTGGGTACTCTCCAAATACTACCTCTCTTCCTTTCAAAGTGGTTACAGCAGGTCATCCGCCTATACACCTAACAACAGAACTACCGGGAACCGCCTAGGTACCTTTCAAGCAATTCTCTCCTTTTCCAAGGGGGTACATCCAGTTAACCATCTCTGTATCTTGCAAGAAATTGCTCGATTTCCGCCTGCTAGTTACAGCCAGTCAACCCTTGACTTCATTTTCAGCACATCTTAGAGGTACCGTCCATCCCCTTCTCAACTCTTTCATACTTTTTTCGTTTGTGTCCATATCATTCCATTAATGGGTTCACCAACATCATACACGACACTGCCTAGTTCAGTAGGCAGCTGATCGGGGGACAATAGGTCGTTGGTCTACTATCCTAGATCAAATTTACAATTTATATTCCTAACCTAACTCAATCAAGTTCACACTAGATAGTGGCAAGCTAGGGTCAAACCACAAGGACTAAGTGTATTAATTTGACGTAATTAAACTAGTAGGAAGGTTGTGAGATAGGGAGAGAAACATCTAAAACACTACTTAAAGCAATTAACAAGATATTAAGGAAAGGGGAATCCAATTACATTAATGAATTCAATAACAAGTCGTAATTAGATGATCATGATCTCAATTAGGAACGATTAACACACTCAACTCACTCCCGCGCAATTAAGATTGCTAATTATCCTACTAAGCTAATTCACTCCCGCGCAACTAGCCTAGCAAAGGTATGGAAGAATCTAGACTCTTAATCAACTCACTTCCGCACAATTGATTGAAAGCACAATTAAGAGCCAAGAATCAATTAGCTAAAAAGATTCTAGTCAATGTAAGCGTCATCCAAACACAATAATCATGAATCAATTGCATACTAATTACAACCAATCACTCAATTCATCAATATAACCTTCATCTATTTCCCTAGAACAAAATCTAAGCAAACATAATGAAGGAAAACATGGAAAACAAGGTAAAACTAGAATTAAAGCAAGAATCAAACAAGTAAACTAATTAACTACTCTCATTAACAATGAAATAAGAAAAAACAAGAATTAAACAAAGCAATAAAGGTGAGAGAAAGTTAGAAAAGCTCATTGAATAAATGAGAAGAGAATCCACAAAATTTGCTTCTTCAAGCTCTCAAATCTCCATTGAAATCCAAGCTTTCTCTCTCTAAAACTACTCCTAAACTAGAGAAAGAAAATCCTAATCTAACCCTAATCCTAATTAGAGGATAGAGGAAATGTAAAACTCCCCCCTTTTGGAAGTATAAGAAGTCCTCTATTTATATTACAAGAAGAGAAAGAAAGAAATCCGAAAATTAAGCTCGAACAAGACCTAGAAATCCGTGCCCGCAGCAAGGCTTCTCCGAGACATCTCTAGAAAGTTGTAACGCCTGGGAAGAACAGAGGGCCGCGCCCGTGGCAAAAATAGCCGCGCCCGTGGAGCCTGGCAACGTATTGCAGATTCAAATGGCCATAACGTCTGTTATAGGAATCTCCTTGGGGTGTGCGACCTACCTTTGGAAAGCTCTTCAAGTCTAGTGTCCAACGCAATTTAAATTGTCTGAATACAATAACTAAAGCAAAAGTTATGTCTAAAAGAGTGAACAAGACTTGGTTTAAGGCCATCTACGAGCTTCAAGCTTTCTTGTCTCAAGCTTCAAGCTTCATCTATTGAACTTTCTTTCCTTTTCTTGGGTCATAAGCATCGAAGAAAGCGTCAAGAACCTACACAAATAGACCAAGAGAGAAAAGAGTGGAAGAACACATAGAAAAACATGCAAATCAAGCTAGAAACCGAGAAAAAAGCATATTATTCACAACTAAGGCCTAAAACCATAAAATAAGACAAAGATAACTACAAAAAGACTAAAAGGAACAGAAATAACACAGAAACACCAAAATAAACCTAAAACTACGGGAGAAAAACGCCCTAATATGTGTCATAAATGACACTTATTGAATTCCCCCAAGCTTAACTTTTGCTCGTCCTCGAGCAAGACAAAACAAAAAGAAAAAAAAGGAGAAGGATTTATTCAAGCAACACTAGCACACTAAAGTAGACGAGAATGTACACTAACTCACTTTCGTAGGAATCACGGTCAATTTTAGCAACTAAAGACAAGCCCTTTAAACCCCTAGATCTCTCTAGAGGACGAGTGTGCTCTCGTGAGGGTTTCGTAAGAGTTTAATCCATAACTCTTGAAAAAAAAACCAAGCAAAACAAGGCAAAGCATAAAAAGGAAATCAAAAGAAAAGGAAGGAAAACAAATGTTCATGAATGGACTTTTGCAAATGAACAAGCACAAATGAATACAAGTATTTCTAAACAATAGAGGAGTGCACGCTTCAAGATATCCAAGGTTGATTGAAACATAAGAAATGCTAAGCATAAAGAACTAATAAGACACAATTCACCTTCATCCCAAACGATCTTACCGCGTTCTCTCTACTAGTTTCAAATTCAACTCTAGTGAGCATCTCAATGATTCCACTAGGGAACCGGAAAAGAAGAGATTTTAGGGCTACTCGACATCTTGACTATGCAAACCGCTCCATAAGCTTGACTCCCATCTCCCTCCACCGAATTGTGACTCAACCACAAAGGTCAAAAGGTCTTTGAAGGGTTTTAACGTATGGGAAAAAAGGGGAAAGGTAGGTTTAAAAATTTGAAAATTGGTGGTATACCTAATTGTGAAGCATAAGAATGGCCAATTCTCAACACCATAACCAAGTTATCACCAAAACTCAAACAAAAATATCAACACCCCCAAGCTTAATCAAAGCAAAATCATGAACATATGTACAAAAAGCGTAGACACGCTTCCCCCAAGCTTAAATGGAGCATTGTCCTCAATGCCCTAAACTAGGGAAATCATAACTACATCAAAATACATTTGTGCTTTTCAATATATTTTTTTTCTTTATTGCTTTGTCCTCGCCTCTTTTGACTATGGACGACTTTTTCAACTTTACATTTGCTTTTATTCACAAACTTATACATAATACATATTTGCTATACAAAATGAGCTCCTAACTTCAAACTATTGTACTTATAATCACTAAACAAACTCATTACCACTAGCTTCACAAAAACCTAAGGTGAAAAGAACGAAACAAATGGCATGAAGTCTAATAATATGGCTAGAAAAGAAGGTATAAGGCTCAAATGGTTAGCAAGAAGGCAAATGTAAACCCAAAACCAAAAATATAAAATCGAAACCTAGAAAAGCAAAAATAACAACCCCGAAAAAATGCCTTCGTCCTTCCTAAATTGTTCGGTCGTGATCTCGGGATATGGAAGGCAAGTTCTAAATAAAGTAAGAGGTTGTCAAGGATCCATGTGTCACTCATGCAAATTAGGTAGAAAGCTAGAGAAACGAAACCTCACATGGTTTTAGCAAAAACTCACTATTGGTGTCAAATTCACTATAGGAAGCAACTCCTTCTTACCACAAACAAGTAGACTAGGGCTTCAAGATCCCAAAGTTCTTAACATACTACCTTAGCATACTCTATCCTAAAATCAACCCAAGATATCTCAAAGCGTGCAAACCACTACCATTTAGGAAGAAAAGCATTCAAGAACACAAATCCAAAAGTACTATGTCTAAATCAAGAATAAAACAAAACACATTGCAAAATATAAGAAAAAACATGGAAATGCATATACTCAAGTGTATGGCAAAAATGGACCACCATTCTATCCAAGCATGATAGAATACCCTCCCCCAAGCTTGAATGAGACAATACACTCAAATCATAAATCATAGAGTCCATAGGAGGGAAAAAAAAATTAATCAATCCAACAAAGCAGCACATGGTCTTCAAGCCACCAACGATTAGAGAAAGAGCAAGGGAAGATATTACCGGATATAGGTGGGTGTAAATACCCGCAAATGACCCAATTTAACCCTTCAAAGCCAATTTCCTCCAAAGCTATGCCTCATATACCATATGCTAGGAAAGAGGAGTCAGACTTTCTTGATTCTTGATCCAATACCAATGCACCTAAGTATATCAAGTTATGTACCTAGCAATGGGCACATAAACATTTCCACGAGCAAAAATCTACACTAAAAAAAAAAAGAAAATGAAAGCAATAAAACACGGGTTACTTCCCGAGAAAGGCTTACTTAAGGTCCAAGCTTGATCGCTCTAGTAAATAATATTGCAACGAACGCAAGAGTTTGTCAAATGCATTACTACACATTTCATAGGATAAACGGCAGGCAAATGACGGGAGGAGGACGTGCAACAAGATTAGTCCACGCAAGTGAGGAGGGTGATGCCAAAAGAAAGAAGAAAAATCAAAAGAAAATTCAAGAAAATAAGAAAAAGAAAAAGAAAAAGAATGAAAAGGCAAAACCTCCTCAAATTCTTTTTGGGTGGCAAAATCACCCTTTTCCTCAATAAACGATAAGAGAGGGGCTTGAATATCACCAATAGAAAGAGGGTCCACAATAGGCTCTTTGACAAAAGAAGGGAGGGACATAGGATAGTAGGGGATATGGTTAAATCTTCTTGAAAAAGGGACATGAGAAAAGGGAATAGGAGCAATGGTCTCACCTATGAACTTTCCCTCACCACCATTCCTCAAATCACCAATAAGAGCATAGAAATCAATCATAGAGTCCTCAAAAGAAGAACACTCAAGATCTCTATCTCCCTTAAACATCCAACCTCCAAGAGAAACCACATCTTCCTTTCTATCACAACGATGGACAACAACTCCCTCAACATCCTCAAAGCCTAGAGTCTCAAAACCATGCATGAAAGGATGCAAATTCATTTCAAACTCATTTCTCTCCCATGAAGCATTATCATTGAACTCACTCAAAAGGCTTTGAGTTTTCGTTACTTCTTCAATGAACACACTAGTCATAACCTCAAATGAGTCCAAATACTCATGGATCGAAGGGTCACAAACATGTAAGGTAGACTCATCAAGATGGGGAAGGGGGTTAGAATCCACAAAATCAACATTTACTTCATTCTCAACTCCTCCACCATCATCCAAGAGACTCTCAATCTCTCTTGGTTGCTCAAATTCATTGTCATCCTCCTCATGGAATCCCTCATCCAATAGTGAAGATGGCTCACTCATATCCCCACCAAGGTAAGCTCTCAAAGGGGGTGAATAAGGGAAAGGAAGGCGCTCAAGCTCAAAAAGGGAATGAAAAGGATCAAAATCTTCAAAAATACTCTCATCACAAGAAAATCGCCCCTCGCCTTTACACCCTTGGCCCATATCATTCTCAAAAGCACTCTCACACTCCAAGTGAGGTGCTTCTCATCCATTTCCACAACCCTAGCACTCATCACTTGGGCAAGTCTCACTTCTCTCAATTTTTGTTCCTCTTAAAGCTCTTGGACTTGTTGGGTGAGATATTGCATTTGGGCAAGAATTTGGGCATCAATGTTATTGGGTTGAGGTTCATGATCAAAATCAAATTGCATATCATCAAAATTAGCACAAACCTCATCACAATGAGCATATAAGGGGAGGGGTAAACATGAATATTAGGTTCTTCATAAGGACCATAAAGCACATCAAGGGAGCCCATGCAAAAATTAGAAGAATTTTCAATATTTGCATCAAGGCTAGAAACATGAGAATCCCTATCACAAGTATCCCTAGAAAACCAAACAAAGAAATTCCAAGCATCATCCAAGGACAAAGCACAAATTTTACCATTAAACATACTTTCAACCACACCCCTAGTATACTCATTCATACCCCAATAAGCTATACCACAAGCATCACTAAGAGAACAATCGTGGAAACCAAGGAAACCATCAAGTCTTTCAAAGTAAGCATAGAAGGGTTCATCGTCAAATTGAGGAAAATATAAGCATGCCATTTTTTTGTTTTTTATTTTTTTTTTTTTTTTGTTTTTTTTTTTACACGAAGCAAAGAAAAGCAAACAAAAATCAAAACTATACACAAGAACCTAGCTAATCTAATGAATACAAACTAATGAACGCCTTAGTCCCCGGCAACGACGCCCAAAATTTGATCGGGGGACAATAGGTCGTTGGTCTACTGTCCTATATCAGATTTACAATTTATATTCCTAACCTAACTTTTTCAAGTTCACACTAGATAGTGGAAAGCTAGGGTAGAATCACAAGGTCTAAGTGTATTAATTTGAGATAATTAAATGAAGGGTTTCGTAGAGACCCTCTCTACGCGGAAAGCCCACTAAGACCCGCCCCGATAACTAAAGCAATTAAAGCATGCAAACATAATTAATAAATAATTAAAAGAAAGGGGGATAAGAAATTATACCCTAGACGCGTGCTTCGCTCGCTAAAAGAGCTCTTACTTGAACCCCGCAAACGCAAGGTCTCCGACGGCTCGTACCCTTGAACCTGACCCGATCGGCCCAAGCCCCGAAGGTTAGTCAGGGCCTGACCTTAAAAGATTGGAGTTATACAAACTTTAGGTATTCTCAACAATAGAGATGCCTATATAGTTCCACTCAAGTGTGTGTTCTCAAAATCCCAACCAAGTGGGTGTTTATAGAGAATGGGGACTTGAATCCCATTTCATGATCAATGTGGGATCATGTGCAATTGCACTAATTTATTTAATTCAAAAATAAATTATTTAGCAAATGCAATCACAACGCAACAAGTGGCAACAGGAGGGAATAGGTTAGGTGAGGACCATTTCCCTTGGGGGGGACCATTGCCTTGCTCCCCAAGGGAAGCGTTGTGGCCTTGGTCCCCACTTCTCCCAAACCGCCTCGTCACAAGGCTGCTGGGCTGGCAGCTAGCTAGCACGCCAGCACACCAGCCAGCTTAAGGCGTCAGCACGCACTAGCCCTAGCACGCCCAGCATATGTGTGTTGCGTGCTGCTGGGCTGCTAGGCGCTAGGCGCTGCTAGGCGCTAGGCGCTGCTAGCGTGGTGCTGCTGCCTAGCCAACGCACACACACACGCACAGCCTTGCTGGCTGGTGCTTAGTGCTGTTGATGAGTGACGTTTATGTCGCTCTTAGGATAGTCTCTTCTAGTAGTTTTTGTAATAATTCGATCCATTTTAGTATGTTTTTGCTATGATCCGCCTAGTTTGAGTATTCTACCTTTGTGGCGCGTAATGTGTATTCATGTGGTTTAGGTAGTCTATACTCCCCTCCCCTTTCGTTGTATTACGCCTTGCCTTCTTGTTCCATGATTGTAGGTGTATGCCGTTGATTCGGAGATGGAAGGAACAAGGGCAAAACGGGAAGAAATCTAGACCAGACAAATGGCGCGGGCGCGCCACCTATAAGCACGGGCGCGCCACCTATAAGCACGGGCGCGTTCATGAGCTGGACCAACCATTAAATACCCACTTTGGAGCGGGCGCGCATTTCGAGGAGCGGCCGCGCCATCATTTAACGCGCAGGCGCGCCATTGTTGGGCGCGGGTGCGCCTGTCTGCTACTGATTCAAATCCCGATTTCAGGCCAAATTAACACTACTAGAAAACATGTTAATTGCGACGGAAAATTTTCGTCGGAAACACCTTTTTTTGTGTCGGAAAACCCATTTCCGACGGAATTCCGTCGTAACCGGTTGTCGGAAAAAACACCCTTTTACGACGGAATTTCCGTCGTAAATGGGTTTTCCGACGGATTTCAGTCCGCCTAGAGTATTTTCAAGCCCGGCAAAGTCCCTTGGAAAATTTCGACGGAATTGAATTCCGTTGTAAATTCTCGACGGAATTTCCGTCGGAAAATGCTTTAAAAAAAACAAAAAAAAGGGCCACCGCCACGCTGTACCACCGCAAGCCGTCCCACACCACCTCACACAACCAGCCAACCACACCAGAACCTTACCCACCAGCCACCTACACCAAATCCACCACCCCACTACCCATTTACAACTTAGCCCTAGCAGACCACCACCGCAACGGCGCCACTACCCCCCACATCAGCTACATCCAGCTCTGGCTCCCTAACCCTAACCACACCACCACCGCAACTAACACCACCAGTCCACCACTGACCCCCAAACTAACCTAAGCCCATATCTAAACTATCCCACCCAAACCACACCACCAATCACCGCAACCCGAACCACACCACCGTTCACCCTAACTCTAAACCCAGCCACCATCAATCACTGTAACCCAAACCACACCACTACTCAGGCCGCCACTCTCCCCACCCATATCCCAAACCCACAGCCACCACAACCATCTCCAGCCACCACACGCATGCACATAAGCCACACCCACCACCACCATCGAAATCAAAAAAATAATAATAAAAAAAAAACAGAAACAAAATCGAAAATTTAAAATATAAAACATACCTTAATTTGAAATATGCTTTGAATTTCACCATGGAAAGGTTTAACAAGGCCAAATTCGGCCATTTAAAGTCTAGATTTAGGCTTTAAATGGACGAATTTGGCCTCAAAACCTTTAATTTGCTTTATTCATCATGAGAAGAGAGAGAAAGGGCGACTCCCTTGACCAATTTTGGTGTGATTGTGGCGGTGTTGTTGGTGATTGTGGTTGTGTTGTTGGTGATTGTGGTGGTGTTGTTGGTTTTTGTCGAAAAGGGGGAAAGAAGAGGAAAGAGAGAGATGAAGAAAGTGAACATACGTAGCAAGAAGAAGAGAAGGAGCAGAAATAAAGAGAGAGAAGGAGAAGGAGAAGAGAAGGAGAACAACGGCTGAGAGAAGGAGAAGAGGAGAGAGAAAGGAGAATGAAGAAAAAGGAGGCTGAGGCAGCATTTTAGGGTTTTTAAAAAAATGGTTTTATTTTTTAAATATATTCTGACGAAAAATCCGTCGTAAATTTCCGACGGACTTTAAATCCGTCGGAAATGGAAAATTACGACGGAAAATTCCGTCGGAAAACACATATATTTCGACGGATTTAATTTCCGTCAGAAATTTCCGACGGATTTCCGACGGAATTGTTAAATCCGTAGGAAAATTACGACGAAACTAAAATCCGTCGGAAAATTCATTTTTTCCGACGGAATTTAGTGTCCGTCGGAACCATTCCGTCGCTATTTGACTGTTTTCTAGTAGTGTAACAAAACTTTGGACAACATTCTATCATAAGGATATTTTTAGCATAGAAACCTTAGAGGAGAGCTTTTAAGGAATTTTTCTAGGTTTTTGTTTTAGCCACTTTTGTATTGAACAATCTTGATAGTTTTTAGTGTAATTTTCATTGTCCATCAACATTAGTTTTACTCTTAGTTTTTGAAGAAGTAATTTTGCAACATGGATGTATGGTCAAGCTTGGAGATTGAATGATGTATGGCTCTTTATTTGGATTTCAATGAAGGTTTTGGTATATTTCTCTATTTTCTCTTGTTTTTATGATTAAAGTTTCTACCTTTGTTAGTTTAGTTGATAAAAACTTTGTCTTTCATACTATTTCATTGGTTATAATGTTGCTTAGTATGATTGTAGTTGTAGTTATGACTAGTGAGTAGTTTTTTGTTGCTAGGGGTTTGGTGAAGATATGCTTTGAGTTTTATGTATGCTAGGCTAGGTTGGTTTGGAATATTTGTGATTAAATCTTCCTTGTGCTTATACTTATTAGCCACTCCATGTTTATGGCCATATGCATGTTGTGGTTGAATGACGTGAACTAAATCGTGACGATAGTGCGACTTAGGAATAGTCATTAGGTGATTGATTATTGCATGACCTTAGCCTATATGCCTTACGCCGATAGTGTAAGTGTATGCTAGCTAGGAAAGCTCTTAATCCCGATAGGTGATTAGAGAGTATTCTTGATAGTGCCTTGTATGAGTTGCTTGGGTTACATGTAAACCTATTTTCCGATGCCTAACTTCGTTGAATTCATAGCATGTTTGATCCTTCCCCCTAGTGCTTGTTTTAATTGTTATTTTATCCCCTTTAGTCATTACTTTACCCACCATACTTCTTGATCGAATTAGATTAACATTAGGAGATAAATAGCGGTGCTAAATCGTTTCCCTGTGTTTGACCCTTAACTTGCCTCTATACTCTTTTAGTTGCATGTTTAGGACTACAAATATCATATGATAGAGGTGTCTTAGTAGCGACCTAAAATACCGCCTATCAAATTGGCGCCGTTGCCGGGGAAACGGTTTCCATTGTGTGTTGATTTTCTTGTTGAGCTTAAAATTCTTAAACAAAAGCCACTCCTCCATATACTCTGACATAAAAAAACGAAAGTTGCGACCTTCTAGGCACTACCATCGTGGAGACATGATAAAACTTGGAATAAATGACGATTTGTGGATTCTTTTTGACAACCTTCGACTAGGGTCATTCGTAAACTCTTCATTCATGACCTACCAAGAACCCACCTTAGAGTTTTTTCTCATCTTTTCAGGTTAACACACTAGAAGATAACGACTTTTGGATATCTTTCCAATTGTTCAACAAACCCCAGACCATGTCACTGGCACAGTTCAACCAAGCCCTGGACTTTCACCCCGATGCCGACCTTCTCTACCCTCTTTATGAGAACTTTAGGGAGTATAGTGAGTATGCTTGGTGGCGTTCCATTTCAGGTAAAAATGAGATTCACACCAGGACTTCCATAGCCAGTGAGATTTGGCACCCTGTCCTTAGGATCGTACACCGTTTACTAGGGTATTGTATCATTTGTAAACATGACCTAGGAAAACTGACTAAGGAAGAGGTCCTTTGCCTATGGATAGCCACAAAGGAAGAGCATGCACGGAGGTTGAATTTGGGTTTCCTCTTTATGCAAACCTGCCAAGCCATAGCAAAAGGGAAAAAGCTAGGGGAGATACATTGCGGGGCTATGGTAACTAGATTGGCCACCAAGTTAGGTTACATTAACCTTCTACCTCTATGCACGGCCGTAGGTAGTAGTGGGGATATTTACCTTGACTTCGACCAGCTTCGCCGCTCTGATTTTATTACTCCCACGGCAAACCCCAATGCTTTTAGGTGACTAGTTAGATAAGCCCACCATTGTTTCCTCCCTAAGCCTCACTTCACCTCCCTCACGCGTCAGTCCCCTAATGTGTGGAGAGTTTTGAGAGATAGCGGACGAGTGCCCGATGTTGATGGGGACGATTAGGTAGGGATAGGTAATGAGGAGGAGGTTCAGGAGCAGCAGCAACAGCAGCTGGTTACCCAGCAACCCGCAGATACAGGTACAGTTCAGCTATCTGATATAGCTAGACAGTTGCAAGCAATTTATGAGTCACAGCAAGGCCACCATCTACAGCAGCAGGCCCTCTATGAATTAGTTGTGGATAGAGGAGAGATTGCTCCCCCCTGAACTACCCTAATTGGCCGCCTCAGCACGGCCCTGTTCCTTCTTGGGGGGGGGGGACAATCTCCCCACTTACCCCTACTGGCAAGGTCCTTCCGAGCCTAGTAGGGAGCTCCGCAGCTTCCCAGAGGACAGGCAGTACGATTATCGTGTGCCCGGAGGGTATGACTTTAGAGGGGACCCTGCTTACCCCTTTGTGCATCCTGATCACCCCGCACCTCTATATTCCCAGTCTGAGGACGCTCCCTCTGATCCTTTGCCCAGTTGGCAAGAGGATCTTTACAGACGTCACTACGGTTGGCCGCCGGGCTTTGATGGTTGTTGGGGCCTTTTCGGCCCCCCTAGTGGCTTCACTTATGACGAGCCGCCACGTCAGCCTGGCTCACCTAGTAAGCCCAGCTCTAGTGGCCAGTAAGCTATGTCCCTTGAGTATATCTCTCTCCCCTGCTTTTGTATGCTTATTTTGATGAGTAAGAGATATACTCTTGGTAGGGAGTGACTTGGCTGGGATTCTTACTTGCTCGCCTGCCGGTCTTTCATTGTTTTCCTTGTACCTTCATGCTACTGATTCTGCTGAGTTGCATCACTGTTTTCTTTGGTTGATTTTTCCCCTGTTCACTGATATTGTTAATGAGTTTTTGATGTGGTCTTGATGATGATGCTGTTTTGGGGACGCTTCTCTCAGTTTGATGGATACCGGTGAGTCCTCTCCCCGTTTTTCCTGTCGATGATGATGATTACTGGTATTCGCTGACATGGAGATTGACTAGTGCAGATATGTATATATGGTTCAATGATTTTTGAGGTAATGTTGATTTTAGAGGAGATCAAGAAATTTTGTCAAGTGTAGATTAGCTTATAGTAAAGCAAAAATAAAAGTCTAAAAAAAAAATAAAAAGCTGAATGAAAGTTGCATTTTATTTCTTTATTTCATTTTTCATTTTTCATTTTTTTCAACCTTCATTCAGACTAACCCTTTTGTGTATATAGTTTGTTTTCTCTTCATTTGGATACTCACCCTGATTAGGGGATTTTGCTCCCACCAATCGGAATGCTCCACGTGGGCCAATCAGGTCCTGCCAAGTGTCCCTCAGTTGGAACTGTCAGGGCTTGCCACGTGGCACCCGCTTATTCGTCCACCTTGGACCTATTATGTCATGACACGTGGCATACTCCATGCCTAATGGAGAAACCGGCCACCCAGGCCCAACTTCCGAGGAAAGCCTAATCAGCCCAAGGTTAACCTAAACCTAGGATTGGCACGCTTCTCAAAGACTATAAATACTTAATTAATCCTCATTAAAGGGGATTAAGCAATTAAACACTCTCACCTAGAGAGACCCAATCACTTTAATTTCCGCATTAATTACTCCTCAAACAAGTACTAACTTGATCGTTGGAGGCGGAGCTCCCACCACCAGGAGTCTCCGTTGTTTTGCAGGTACAGGCGTCCGGTTCCAGTCTCGGAATTGTAACTCTCCCACAGGACATCAGAAAACCCCGAAACATTTGGCGCCGTCTGTGGGGAGAGTACTTCTGAGATGGCATCCACGTTTGTACCGACTCTTGAAGAGAGGCGTCCCCTGGACGACCCACTAGTTTAGTCGGACCACGATACTGAGAATGAATTTGAAGTTGAAGCTCACACAGCTTCAGACGGGACCCTAAGGGCCCGACGTACCCGTCATACCGAAAGGAGGGAACGGGAACATCTTCATACAGGAAGCGAGCCAGCAGGCGCACCGCCTGTTCGACAACAGCCGACTGATGGGTCTGCTCCCATCACAAGGAGTGAACTCATGACCTTCATGAGGGACTTCAAGGGAGAAATTCAAGAGTTGATCAACAAGAAGCCGCCTGCTCTGGACAAGGAGCAGTCAGCTAAGAAACCCTCCACTTCACAGAAGAGGAAGCCAGTTCAAGGGCGAGAGGCGACTCCTCATCCTATATCTAGGAAGCGGGAGTCACCTGCCCTTGATTTCACAAAATACCGTTTTCCTACTCCAGGAAATAGGAAACCTGTTCGTCATATTCAGGCGGACGGGTCGAGGAAATCATACACAAACGCTCGGCTACTGCTAGAGAAGAAGAAGAGTGACCGATTGTCAGAGTCGACCTCTACTTCAAACTTCCAAGACAGTCTGCAAAATACCTCGATGAGGCATACTCAGTCGTATCATGAGAGTCAGGCAGGCGGCACCTCCCGTCAGTCCGGCTTTCATAGCGACCAGGCGGTACCAAACTTACCGTTTTTACCGCAACAATAGTATTTCTTATAGCCACCTCCGTTTGGTGGACATGCAGCAAAAAATGTCCAACCTATGGACTGGCAGCTACGGTTGCTTAGACTTGGTGAACAGCCGTCGGCCTTCTCCAAGGAAATTACTGAAGCCGCTCAGCCGGCCAAAGTGAAAAATGTATTAGTAGGCACCTATGACGGCACTACTAACCCAGAAGACCATCTGATGGCATTCACCAACCTGATGTACCTTCAAGGGTTGGATGATCCCACCTGGTGCAAGTGTTTCCCAGCGACTCTCAAAGGAATCGCACAACAATGGTTCGGCAACCTGCCGACTAGTTGTGTAAATAACTTCAGGACGCTTGCTTACTTATTCACCTCCAACTTCGCCATGAACATCCCTGCGAAGAAGACGACCCTTGATTTAGGAACAATTCAGCAGGGCGAGAAGGAGGGGCTTCGTTCTTACATCAGGAGGTTTAACCTGATGAGAATACAGATTCAAGGGTTACCGGATGAAGTAGCCTATACTGACTTTTTCAGAGGTCTCAAAGACGGGTCGACCTTCAAATTTGATTTGGTCCGAAAGAGGGTGGCGACTCTTCAAGAGGCCTTGATTGAAGCAGAAGCCTATATACAGGCGACTGATCTTTGTAGTACGGGAAAACAGTCGGACAGGAAAAGGTTCGACAAAAGAGAAGGACGACAAAAACAGTCGTCAAACAAAGACGAGAAAAGAAAAGAGGTCTGGGCGGCTGATTCCTCTAAACAGCCGGCCCAGAAAAAGAAAAAAGAATTCAAACCATACTCCCCAAAGTATGCTTTTAACAAGGATAACCAGTTTATCCTAAAGGAAATCAAGGGACGGATCTCAATTGAGAAGCCGGTCCCCATGAAGGGTTCTGTAAACAACCGGAACCAAGATAAATTATGTGCTTATCATGAAGATGTTGGTCATCACACCAATGAATGCATCAGTCTCATGCGGTATCTGGGCCGCCTGGCTGAACAAGGTGATCTTGACACTTATGTCAAGAAATCTACGAGGAACACTTCCTCAAAAAAGCAGTCGACCAAAAAGAATCAACAGGCCGACAGCTCAGATACAGATGATGCAGTCGTCTACACCATTGCAGGCGGCTTCTCAGGAGGCGGCCCCACTATTAAGGGCAACAAAGACAATATCAGGCGGTTAGATGTAAATTCCGTTCACCAATAACGCCCCTCAAAATATTCATTTCCTGAGATTGTCATCACTGAAGAAGATCTAGGAGGGGTAAGAGGGCCGCATAACGACCCTATTGTTATTGAATGTAAAGTGGCCAACCAGAGAGTTGGCCGAATCCTCATAGATACCAGAAGCTCCTCATATCTCATCAGTAGCAAATGTCTGTCGAAACTAAAATATCAGACTGATTGCATACATCCGGCATCCCACCCTTTAGTAGGGTTTGGAGGAGGAGTCGTCCACCCAGTGGGACGAGTGGATTTACCCATCCTCCTGGGCGAAAAAGGGGAAGGACGACACATGGTAGTCCGGTTCCTGGTAGTAGAAAAACTCTCGGCTTACCACATGATTCTGGGACGACCAACCCAGAATAATTCCAAGGCTGTTATAATCCCATCTCTTATGTTGCTCAAGTTTGAGAGGGATAATGGAACAGTCGGGTCCCTAAGGGGAGATTAGAGGATGGCTCGAGAGTGCTATCTCTCGGATGTCAAGCCCACTGTTATGGCCACTGGGTCGAGTGGTGGAAAAATAGACCTTGACAATGTCAAGGAGAGTGCGCCTGTTCAAAAAGCAGGCGACAAGAAGAGAGAGGTATCCCAGATAGGGGCCGCAAGAAAATACTGAAAATAGCAATCATTGGCAGAGGAGCGGTCGGATGAATTCCGCCCTCAGCCGGCAGGTGAGCATACGGACCTGATCCTAGACGACTCGCGTCGTGACCGAACAGTCAAAGTTGGGACGACTGCTCCGAGAGTCCTAGGTGACGACTTTCACAAACTATTGAAAGAATACAAGGACATCTTTGCATTCGAAGTCCATGAAATGCCATGCATTAGTCCTGATCTGGCGGTACATAAACTGGCCGTGGATCCGAAAAAGAAGCCGGTACGGCAGAAGAAGCGGAACCATGGCGAAGAAAGAAGTCAGGCGGCAGCCGCCGAAGTTAAAAAATTACTTGATGCAGGGTTCATTCGGCAATGTTACTTCCCAGACTGGGTTGCAAATGTGGTGCTTGTTAAAAAGCCGAATGGCACCTGGCGAATGTGTGTAGACTACACAGACTTAAACAAGGCGTGCCCCAAAGACAGTTACCCTCTGCCTAAAATTGATAACCTAGTCGACTCAACAGCCGGCCACGCTTTGATGAGCTTTATGGACGCCTACTCTTGTTTCCATCAAATTCCTTTATGGAAGAAAGATCAGGAGAAGACGGCCTTCGTCACTGATCAGGGGTTATACTGTTACACGGTCATGCCGTTTGGTCTTAAGAATGCCCCAGCTACCTTCCAGCGAATGATAAACACTGTGTTCTTTGATCAGATTGGGAGAAACGTCGAGGCATACATTGATGATATGATTGTCAAGACTAAACTTCAGAAAGATCATCTGTCGGACCTCCGAGAAACTTTCGCCACACTCAGGCGGCACCATGTCATGCTCAATCCCAAGAAATGTGTCTTTGGAGTTGAGTTTGGGAAATTTCTCGGATTCCTTATCAATCAGAGAGGAATAGAGGCGAACCCTGAGAAGGTGCAGGCGGTCATTGACATGCAGTCGCCTCGTACCATCCGAGAGGTTCAGAAGTTAACAGGTTGTCTGGCGGCCTTGGGAAGATTTCTAAGCCGATCAGGCGACAAATGCTTATACTTTTTCCAGGCAATTAAGAAAAAGGCAAGGTTTGAATGGGGGCCGGATGCTGAGGCCGCCATCCAGAAATTGAAAGTTCACTTGCATTCCTTGCCGAGGCTGGTCAGCCCTTTGCCCAAAGAAGTACTCTACATGTACCTGGCCGTCTCTGATCATGCGTTAAGCGCTGTTCTCCTTGCTGAAAGAGACGGCTGTCAGCTCCCGGTCTACTTTGTCAGTCACGTACTGAAAAATGCCGAGTAGAGGTATCCCTTAGTGGAGAAATTTGGTCTTGCACTCTTCATGGCTGTTAAAAAATTGAAGCCCTACTTTTTGGCACATGCAGTCGTCGTGTAAACAGACCAACCTATCAAGCGGCCACTGACCATCATGGAGTCGTCAGGCCGAATGATCAAATGGGCCATAGAAATTCAGAGCCTCGAAGTTACTTTCGAGCCTAGAAAAGCAGTGAAGGGGCAAGCCTTTGCTGACTTTATTGTTGAGATGACTCGTCCTCCTGACTCTCAAGTTCCTGACCAAGTCTGGAAGGTATATGTGGATGGAAGCTCTACTTCAAATGGTTGTGGAGCAGGCGTCATATGTCAGTCGCTAGAGGGCGACAGGTACGAGTATGCTCTACGCTTCAGTTTTCAGGCCTCAAACAATGAGGCAGAATATGAAGCTTTACTAGCCGGAATCCGCATGTGCAAGGCGGCAGGGGCAAGAAAAATAGACTCCTTTTCCGATTCACAATTATTAGTGAGTCGGTACAATGGCGAATACGAAGCAACCCATCCGACCATGATCAAGTATTTACAGGCGGTCCGACAAGCAGTCGGCTCCCTTGAGGATTTCCATCTGACCCAAGTGCCGAGATCAGAAAACAACCAGGCGGATGCACTGTCAAAATTAGCATCATCCGCCTCCTGTGATACTCCTCGAACTGTTTTTTGGGAAGTAATGGAGAAGAGAAGCATCGAGGAAGACCCTATTGGAATCCTAGACAAAAGCTCAACCTGGATGGATCCAATCAGGGCATATCTGGCAAATGGTACCCTGCCGGATGATCATCAACAGGCGGCAGCACTGAAAAAAACGAGCAACCAGTTTTGAAATAATAAAGGGAGAACTTCACAAAAGGGGGTACCTTAAACCCTTCTTAAAGTGTGTTACTCCAGAAAAGGGACGAGAGATACTAGACGATCTTCACTCTGGTTACTGTGCTTCCCATATAGGCGGTAGGACGCTTGCTCAACGGGCAAGGCGGCAGGGCTACTTTTGGCCTACTTTAGAAGCAGATGCGATGGTGATGGTGAAAAAATGTGACAAGTGCCAAAGGTTTGGCAAACTAATTCACCGTCCGGCTACTGACCTCACTACCATTCACAGCCCACTACCATTTTCTAAGTGGGGCATGGACATTCTGGGTCCATATACGCCTGCTACAGGCGGAAGGAGGTACATACTTGTTGCCGTCGACTACTTCACTAAATGGGTAGAGGCGGAGGCTGTAAAGGGAATCAAGACGAAAGATGTAATTTCATTCATTTGGAAAAATGTCATCACTCGGTTCGGGGTTCCCATGTCTATGGTTTTTGATAATGGTCCCCAATTTGAGACGCCTGTTCTCAAAAGCTGGTTGGGTGACCAAGGAATTGCACACTACTTTGCATCTGTCGGCCGTCCACAAGCAAACGGCCAGGTAGAAGCCTTTAATAAAATCATCTCATACGGTCTCAAGAAAAAAATTGAACGAGCAGGCGGCCTATGGGCGGATGAATTACCACATGTTCTCTGGGCCATTAGGACGACTGAAAAAGGGGCGACTGGAGAAACTCCATTCCTCCTAACTTATGGTGCGGAAGCTGTTTTTCCAATAGAACACTACGAGCCGACTCTTCGAGTAATGCTATATGACGAAGAGGCAAACTGGGAAGCCATGCGCCTGACATTAGACTCACTCCTTGAAAGGAGGGGCAATGTTGTCTTGCGCCATGAAATTTACCGCCTGAGAATGACTAGATCATACAACAAAAAAGTACACAGACGTCCACTCAAAGTGGGGGACTTTGTACTTAGAAAAATGGAAGTAGTTGGTAGGGCTAATGAGTCTGGCAAACTAACTCCCAACTGGGAAGGACCCTACCGAATCTATAAAGAAGTCAGGGACGGTACCTACCGTCTGGAAACACCAGACGGCCAACCGTTGCCTCGAACTTGGAATGTAGACAATCTTAAGAAATATCTCTTTTGAATGATGTAAAATAGTCAAGGGCTACTTAATAAAAGTTTGCGTACTTAATATTCAATTTTGTACTAAGAGGGGCACGCCTACTAACAAACAGTCGGCTACTCTCCATGTTTAATTTTTACTCTTCAGAGGGGCATGCCGTCTGTACCTTTACAGTCAGCTACTCTCCATTGAGTATTTTACTCTTCAGAGGGGCATGTCGTCTGTACCTTTACAGTCGGCTACTCTCCATTGAGTATTTCTCTATCTTCAGAGGGGCATGCCGCCTGTACCTTTACAGTCGGCTACTCTCCATTGAGTATTTTACTCTATCACCATAGGGGCATGTCGTCTGGACATATAGTCGGCTACTCTCCATAGAAGAGGGCCGACTGGTTCCAAAGCACACAGCCACCCCCCTTATACTTAGCTAAAAAAAAATTAGGGCCTGGCCGACCCTGTGCCTAAACAGGCGGCTACCCTCCTTTTACTTAGCACCTACGTTCACCAAGAACTAACCAAGGCCACAGGCCGAATGATCAGACCAGGAGCCAAGCCAACTGATCCAATCTTCAATACTAATACGACCTGTCCCAACATCATAGCAGGCATCGGGCGGCATCCCTCCGGATGAAATTCGTCGCAGAAAGAAGCTCCCTTTTGGGTAGAACATTGCTCTATAAACTAATTACACGACACCTATACGACTGTCCCCAAGGGCAACCACGTAGCCGTTTTTGAGACAAGGATAACTGTATCACTAACCAAACCAGTGGTAGCAGTTGACATCTGAGTCAGATGACCACCTGTATTACTTGGGATAAATGCAGGGGTACCTCTTGAGTTAATAGCCAACAAACATTGGCGAATAAAAAGGTTCAGCCGGCCTCCGCCGCCTGGTACCTTTACTACTCAAGCAGGAGTGACAGCGACTGAGTAACACCAAAGTTAACTCATAGTCACTCTCTCAAACTTAGTATGGAGCCTAAAGGTATGAGTCGTCCGCCTGTTTTTAGCAAACAGGGGCTCTCAACCACTACTCCTGCTAGGTTAACAACCTATGAGTTAAAAGGCAACAAACATTAGCGAATAAAGGGGAACAACCGGTACCAACCGCTTGATACCTCTACTACTCAGTTACTTGGCGACTAGGTAACAATTATGTTTACTTGGTCAAACCACTTTCCTACTTGGTTAATTTTACAAATGATAGGACCGCCTGCCTAAAGGGGATCCAGTCTTTAAAATGGTTCGAATACCGATTGGATAAATGGCCGACTGATCGTCTAGCCTGGAAACAGACAACCAGTCGTCCAGGGGCATAGGCGGCGTGACTAACTATCCGTACTTGTCTGCAACTATCGGATATCAGTATTCAATACTTAAACAAATTTGAAGCAAAACAAAAAATTCATTAAAAAGAAGCCGGTCATCAAAGACCGGCAAAATATTCAGAGCCCCGACCCCCTGGCCGGGTAAATACAAACAAACGGCACGCAGGCCGTGGAACGAAGACATAACGCTTAAGAAGGGGGCAGATTTTCAATATCAGCAGCTGCCGCCTGGTCAGCACTCTTCTTGCTGGACTCGGCTTCAGCTGCATCCTTCTTCGATGCATTACCCCCAAGCGGCACAAGCTCCACTACCGGCTGCTCCTCCTCCACCAACGCGTCCTCCAACGCCTCTTCCTCAGCAGCCGCCAGGATCTCTTGATTATATCTATCAGAACACTGGCGGTACGTTTTTTCCCATGAGGCAAAGTCGGCATTGGGGAAGAGGCGGCCCCAAGTCATGCGCTGGATTTGAGCAGAGTCTTCCATCATCTTCCGGACCAGCTCCTTCTTTTCTTGCTCGGCCTTTTCCGAGAGCTCCTGAGTAAGACTCTTCTCCTGGGTCACCAGGCGTACCTTTATGCTCGCCTAGGATTTCTCCAAGGTTTCGTATGAGGACATCTTTTGGCGAAGAGGTCTCAGCTCGGCCTTGAGGTTGTTGATGGTCGCCTCCAGCTCGCTATTCCTCTTCTGGGCCGCCTTTAACTGAGCCCGGATAGCGGCGGTAGCCTGCGCCTGATAATAAAGAATATCAATGGTAAGAACTTCATTTTGGGCAATTTGAAACATTGCCTTATCACAGTCAGAGGCGGCCATAGCTTTTGCAGCCTTTACCTCTTTGTTCTTCCAGTCAAGCGGCTTGCGAAGGCCGTTCACTCGGAGCAGGGCCTAAGTAAAAAGGGGAACAGGCGTCAGTTTCCAAACAAAAAACAAAACAGGCGTCCTGGAATTTAAATACTCAAAAATATGCTAAGTATACCTTAGCAAGGACCCCTGCAATCCCGTCTAGGTCAAGGGTGCCGACACCCCTGACCGCCTCCCTTTCAGCTGGAGGAACGACCTTGATCATAGACTTGGCCACCTCGACCAAGTCAGGCTCCTGAGGGCCGGCTGCATCAAGCATAAACAAACGGATTAGACCTAGTAAAAAAAGGGAGCAAGTCTAAAATTTACAAGGAAAACTTCATACTTCTAGGCGGCCCAGCTGGAGTTTTAGAAGAAGTGGCCGGCTGTTTCTCAGCCGCCGCATGTTTCCTGGCAGAACCAGGAGAGCTCGCAACAGTCGTCCTCCGGGCCTTGGGGTCTGGCTGTTGGGAAGAAGAAGCTCTTGGAGCGCCCCTCTAAAAAAGAAGAAGTCAGTATATGCATAAACACAACTCCAAAAAGAGGGTGAAAGGTTCGAAGCCCACCAAGGGCACCCCCTTGTTGGGGGAGTCGGTTGAAGAATGTTGCATGATAGAGGCCCGCAACATGGCCGCCGCAGTCTTGGAGGCGGTAATTTTGCTCATAGCGTCCGCTGCAAAAACAAATAGCAAAGTTAATAAGTCATAACAAGAAATGCATGGAACAACAGAGTATTCGACAGGCCGGCTACCTCTTGAGCACCGACTGCTAAGGCCACAGGCGGCCAAAAAGTACTCGTCGTAGAGCCATTTGAAGCTCGGGACGCAGTGCAGGGGTACTTGCTCTCGTACCCCTGAAGTACAGTTCACCTTCGCCTCTACTTTGAAGAGTCCTTTATCTAGGATCTCTTTCTTAGCCTTGGGGGGAACAGGCGGCATGCTGCGGCCGCCTGCAAGAAGGGGCGGATTCCTGTTCCACCTGTTGAAGCGCTTGTTCAGCTCTATGTCTGAACTCTCAATGATGAGGAAGGTGCTCCGCCAGTCCTTCCATTTGTTTGCTTTACCTCTCGTCATGAGGTAGCCCCTGTGGCTCGTCAATTGATACCAGCCGGTACCGCCTGCCTTAGGGGTCCGGCTAAGGTCGTTCATGTGGGCGAAAGCCTCGAAGCTCAGCTTCACCCCGTGCAGTTCGCACCCGGCCACACAGCCGAGTACATTGACCCAGGAGTTCGGGGCTAACTGCCATAACCCCAACTCATACCCATCCAAGATCCGCCGAACAGCCAGATGTAGTGGGAAGCGCAGCCCAGCCTTGATGGCCGCCTCGTAGCAGCCAAAGCAGGCGCTATCATAAATGGTACCAGCCGGCAAGACGACTGTGTGTTTTGGATCCGGCACAAACACTAAAAAGTCGGGGCCCATTGTGTGGTTTGCGATAAAGCTCTCCACTTTCTCTTGCATGGCCGTGATCCGGCCCCGAGGTACCGTGCAATAGTATGGGGTATTTTGCTCTCGGTAAGAGGCGGATGGCTCCGCCCAATCGTCCCCCTTCTCAACTGCGTGAGAAAGCCTCGCCTCTTGCAGGCGACTGTTTTTCTCTTCTGTGTCCAGAGAAGCATGGCCAGAAGAGCTAGACTCGGAATCGTCCTCTGACGAGTCCGAAGAGGACGACTCCTCCCCTCTCCCGGAGGGGCCCACCTCCTCTTCTTTAAAAGGAGCAGGAGAGAATGTAGAATTGTCAACTATAAAATGGGAAGGGGTCACTTTGACTCCTCCCTCAGAACTGCCGGCTTTCAAGCCGCCTTGTTTCACTTCCACATCTGGCGCCTGGTCAGATGTTTAACTAATCGGCACCCTGTGGGAGGAGCCGTCTGAGTTTGAGATCCTGGCAGTCTTTTTTGTTCTGGCCATCATGCTTTGCATAGACACAGATACAGTCGGACTTTGTATAAAGGGCAAAGATGGGTCCGAAAAAGGGCAGGCGGCACTCCTAGTCCTAGATTCAGCCGTCCCCGGTGACCGGCTGATCACTAACCTAGGTCGTGTCGTGTGCTTCCGTGGTGCCATTTCAAAAAAGAATAAAAAGAAAATTAAGAGTAAGAGAACCAACAGTTACCTGAACGAGTGACGATTGATGAAGTTCTGAAAATCCTTTGCAGTTGGTTTGTCAGAGCAGGCGGTAGGCAGAAAGGGTCCAAAATGTCAGAGCAAGTTCAGGGGTCCGAATGTTCTCTCTAAAAGTTCTCAAGTGTGAATATGACTGAAGTCAACACTCCCTTATATAGGCGAAGTGAGAAGGCGAAGGGTCACTTCCAGAATTCATAATTTGGGCGGGAGATTCTCTCGGCCTTTCGCCGAGTGTCACCTGTAGCAGGCCGTCGCCTTTTACAGTGCGACACCTGTCACAAGTAACACGTGACCAGTCACGTGCCACCTGTGAGGGGCAAATGATTAGGGGATTTTGCTCCCACCAATCGGAATGCGCCTCGTGGGCCAATTTGGTCCTGCCAAGTGTCCCTCAGTTGGAACTGTTAGGGCTTGCCACGTGGCACCCGCTTATTCGTCCACCTTGGACCTATTATGTCATGACACGTGGCATACTCCATGCCTAATGGAGAAACCGGCCACCCAGGCCCAACTTCCGAGGAAAGCCCAATCAGCCCAAGGTTAACCTTAACCTAGGATTGGCACGCTTCTCAAAGACTATAAATACTTAATTAATCCTCATTAAAGGGGATTAAGCAATTAAATACTCTCACCTAGAGAGACCCAATCACTTTAATTTCCGCATTAATTACTCCTCAAACAAGTACTAACTTGATCGTTGGAGGCGGAGCTCCCACCACCAGGAGTCTCCGTTGTTTTGCAGGTACAAGCGTCCGGTTCCAGTCTCGGAATTGTAACTCTCCCGCAGGACATCAGAAAACCCCGAAACACACCCATTTTCGGATGCATGCTTTCACTTCGGATATGCTTACTTGGGCGTCATTTCGGTGAGATCTTTCTTTTTCCTTTTTTTTTCTTTCCTCCACTCTATTTTTCGTTCGTGTGCTCTAGGATAGTTGTAGTTTAATGGAAGTTGAATGGTTCGAGGATGTTTGCTATTAACACCTAGTGTGTTTGGGGCCGTTGATGTTGATATCTAACGGCCCCTTGTTTGTCGATTGGGATATATTTTATTATGCTTACTTCCTCTTCTATTTCCGCTTTCTTGGATTTCGAAAAAAAAAATTAAAAAAAAACTTAATAGACTTGCATTCTTGAATGTCTTTATTCCTAAGGATTAAGAGTTTTCGCGTTCTTGGATTTCCATTGGTTGACTCTAGGATATGTCTATGCTAAGGTAGTTGTGCTAGAACTCGTAAGGCCCACCGAACCAAAATTCACTTGTTTGTGGTAAGAAGGTGTTGCCCTCATTGGGGGATTTGAAGCCCTAAAGGTAGTTTTTGTAACCCGATGTGAGTTTTATTGTTCAAGCCTCCAACACTTATTGTATGAGCGGCATAGGATCCTTATCAAGGCATGATTAGATCAAGAACTTGATGTCTAGCTACCCGAGATCGCGACCGAACTATATTTAGGGAGGACAAAGGCATTTTCTTCGGTGACTATTCTGGTTTTCTAGGTTTAGCTTTTCTTTTGTTGCTTCCTTGTAATTTCATTTGCATATCCCCCTTGCTAGCCATGTTGAGCCTACACCTCCTTGTTTGTAGCATATTACAAACCCTATGGCCATTCTATTTCATTTTTCCCCCGTAGAATTGTGAAGTTTGAGCCAAGAAAGTTTGCTGTGATTTTGGTTTGATAAGTTGGAAGATGATGCTTTAGTATGGAAAGTAAGGTTGTTTTCGATATTTTTGGTGTTTAATAAAAGCAAATGTGAATTCAAGAAAAAGCCATCCATATTTATAAAAGGCACGGACAAAGTAATAAAGGTTGACAAAAGCATGAGCTAAAAAAAAATATGAAAAAATTTGCCAATTTGCAAAGAGATTTTGATGTAGTATCCTCCCTAGTTTGCGCATTGAGGACAATGCTCAATTCAAGCTTGGGGGAGAGATTCTACGCATTTTATTTATAGTTTTGTGAGATTGTGTTGAATAAGATTGGGGGAGATGTATTTTTGTTTGGAAATTGGTGATATTCTACGTTGTTTTCGAGAATTAGCGCCATTCTTTGCTTCACAATTAGGATTTACCACCAAATTTTCAAATTTTTCCTCACCTTTACCTCCTTGCCTACATTATAACCCCTTTTAAAGTCCTTTTGACTTGGATTAGTTGAGTCACTAGTCGGTGGAGGGAGCTAGATTTCAAGCATATGGAGAGAGCATGACTTGGTAAGATGTCGGGTCACCCTTGTTTCATTTGTTCCGGCTCCTTCGTGGAGTCATGAGATGCTACCTTATAGGGTGGATATGAATCTAGATGAGGGAACGCGGTAAGAATGTATGGAATGCGGGTGGAGTGGAGCATGTTAGAGTTCTCTATGCTTAGCATAACTTATCTTTCAATCAACCATTGGCATCCAAAAACGTGCTTACTCTTAGTGCTTAGAAAGATTGTCATCCATCTATGCTTGTCTTTTCATTATGCTCTTCATTTCCATGTTTTGTTCCGTGTTTGTAGTTGATTTTCTTCTTTATTTGCTCCTTTGTTTGGGTTTGTTTTGAGCATGTTGCCAAGAGTTGTGGGTTAAACTCTTTGGAAACCCCCACGAGAGTGAGTTAGTGTAAATTCCTTCCCCCCCCCCTTTTCTATTTTGCTTGTGTTTGAATAATCATTTCTCATTCTTCTTGGCCTTTAGCTTTCCTCGAGGACGAGCAAAGGTTTAGCTTGGGGGAATTTGATGAGTGACATTTATGTCGCTCTTAGGATAGTCTCTTCTAGTAGTTTTAGTAATAATTCGGTTAATTTTAGTATTTTTTGCTATTTTTTGCCTAGTTCGAGTATTCTACCTTTATGGCGCGTAATGTGTATTCATATAGTTTAGGTAGTCTATACTCCCCTCCCCTTTCGTTGTATTACGCCTTGCCTTCCTGATCCAAGATTGCAAGTGTATGCCGTTGATTCGGAGATGGAAGGAACAAGGGCAAAACGGGAAGAAATCCAGACCAGACAAATGGCGCGGGCGCGCCACCTATACGCGCGGGCGCGCATCCCTTGAGCGCGGGCACGTTGATGAGCTGGACCAACCATTAAATACCCACTTTGGAGCGGGCGCACATTTCGAGGAGCGGCCGCGCCATCATTTAACGCGCGGGCGCGCCTGTCTGCTGCTGATTCAAATCCCGATTTCAGCCCAAATTAACAAAAGAGAGGCAAAACGGCTAACTTTGGACAATATTCTATCATAGGAATATTTTTAGCATAGAAACCTTAGAGGAGAGCTTTTAAGGAATTTTTCTAGTTTTTGTTATAGCCACTTTTGTATTGAACAATCTTCATAGTTTTTAGTGTAATTTTCATTGTCCATCAACATTAGTTTTACTCGTAGTTTTTGAAGAAGTAATTTTGCAACATGGATGTATGGTCAAGCTTGGAGATTGAATGATGTATGGCTCTTTATTTGGATTTTAATGAAGGTTTTGGTTTATTTCTCTATTTTCTCTTGTTTTTATGATTAAAGTTTCTACCTTTGTTAGTTTAGTTGATAAAAACTTTGTCTTTCTTACTATTTCATTGGTTATAATGTTGCTTACTATGATTGTAGTTGTAGTTATGACTAGTGAGTAGTTTCTTGTTGCTAGGGGTTTGGTGAAGATATGCTTTGAGTTTGATGTATGCTAGGATAGGTTGATTTGGAATACTTATTAGCCACTCCATGTTTATGGCCATATGCATGTTGTGGTTGAATGACGTGAACTAAATCGTGACGATAATGCAACTTAGGAATAGTCATTAGGTGATTGATTATTGCATGACCTTAGCTTGTATGCCTTACGACGATAGTGTAAGTGTATTTTAGCTAGAAAAGCTCTTAATCTCGATAGGTGATTAGAGAGTATTCTTGATAGTGCCTTGTATGAGTTGCTTGGGTTACATGTAAACCTATTTTCCGATGCCTAACTTCATTGAATTCATAGCATGTTTGATCCTTCCCCCTAGTGCTTGTTTTAATTGTTATTCTATCCCTTTTAGTCATTACTTTAACCACCATACTTCTTGATCGAATTAGATTAACATTAGGAGATAATTAGCGTTGCTTAATCGTTTCCCTGTGTTCGACCCTTAACTAGCCTCTATACTCTTTTAGTTGCATGTTTAGGACTATAAATATCATTTGATAGAGGTGTCTTAGTGGCGACTTAAAATACCGCCTGTCAGTTGCTGCCTACCCTCTCACACACACACACGCTTAGCCAGCATGCGTGCTACTAGCGAGCCACGCATGCTTTGCATTGCCTCGCCAGCCACACGCACAAGCACGATTTTGCTTGGTGCTGTGCCAGCAATCTACACGCACATGGCTACGCTGCCTAGTGTTCTGCTATGTGCTGCGATGGTGCGATGAGCTGTGCGAAGGCATACACGGACGCACACACGCTAATGCCTAGCACTGCAATGGTGCTGCGCTGTGTGAAAGCACACATGCATACACGCTAGTGCCTAGCACTTGCGATGGTGATGTGATGTGCGAAGGGCTGCGATGGTGCGACGGGCGATGCTAGGGCGCATGGCTTGCTAGCATATGCGCAAGCACCTAACACGCCTAGCATGCTAAGCTTGCGATGAACTAGCCTAGCTTAGTACTCACATGGCTAGCCAATGTGATGCTACGGCTATGCTCGTACTTATTGCTTGTGATTTTGCGACGCTCGGTTTTGACGCCATAGGCTCGATATCCGACGTCTGTGTTCGTAAAACTCCGACGACTCATCGAATCCTTCAGATTAATTCGTCGTCTCGGATCGGTTGATCGATTGGGTTCCACACGAAGGGTTCAGTAAAGATTAAGCTGAAATATTAATTGTACCTTATTATTACTAATCGGAAGCGGCCTCCACCTAGGCTTTCCAATCACCTGACCTTATTGAAGAATTAGCTCTGTAACAATTCTGAACCCTGTATCAGAGTAATACACTTGCTGGAAGGACATCATTCCTTTTAATCTCACACTTGTCCTTCCGGACAAGTGTGCATACAATGTATAGCCCATTTCCTATGTCGCTTAATGTCCCTTCGTGAACTATAAGGTAAGATTTATCCTCATCCTTATTACGTTCAGAAGTGTTTCTCGATCTCCGAGTTCGACTGTCAATAAGCAGATGATTTCTAAAATCCACCTGAGCACGACAATGCATTTTCACAGTCTCGCTCTTCGAGCGGCCTTGTAAACAACAAAGACATGTTCCCTATTGTTAATAGAGGGAAATTTCTAGTCTTGTACTGTAAGTTTCTCTTACTAAGAGGACCTAATCTCCCGAGTGTTTCCGTTATGATCCCCAGTTACGGCAAACATTAGGCAACATCAAAGAGACTAGTACTCAGACAAGAAAACTTCACAGTGCTCATGGTTGAGGAAACAGGTTCCGATAGCTATAATGAGAAATGTACTTATGACAATTTTGAATCTCTTACAGTACTCTCATAGGTTTATCCAGTGCAGTTCTAAACTATCATTTGTGCAAATGATTTATGACCATTACGTCCTTGCAGCACAAGAAACGGTGCTGTAAATCATACTACACACTACTGTGTGAAAGTCATCAATCGTCCATCCGTTAGATGACCTCGATTAGGGACAATTTTCGATTTAAATATTCAATGTTTACTTAACAGGTGTTTCTTTATGCAATACATGGTCTTGATACCCTGCATTGAATATTTCCGTAAATCGAATGGCCTCATTATTTATTTCTAAACCACAATTAAATAGCAATGGAGTGAATATAAAAGATAACATTCATTACTCCATAAATGAATGGTTTCCACACAGTGTCTTACATTAAAACGTCTAGTTTAATTAAAACACATGTACAGGGAATTTCAAAGCCAATCTCCAACGTGCTTGATTCTCATTGCCTCAATGTGTTTGTTGTGATTCACTTGAGGCAGAGGTTTAGTCAAAGGATCGGCCACATTATCATCCGTTCTGATCTTGCAAATTCTGATTTCACCTACGGATTTCCATTCCCTTATCATGTGAAATCGCCTCTGGACATGTTTGACCTTCTGGTGCTCTCTTGGCTCTCTAGCTTGAGCGATAGCTCCATTGTTGTCACAGTAGAGATCTATCAGACCCTTGATGGAGGGTACAACACCAAGTTCACTAACGAACTTGCGAATCCAAACAGCCTCCTTAGCGGCTTCTGAAGCTGCCAAGTATTCGACTTCAGTTGTAGAATCTGCAGTGGTGCTCTGATCGACACTCTTCCAACTAAACGCTCCTCCATTTAGGAAAAATATGTACCCTGACTGTGACTTGAAGTCGTCTCTATCAGTCTTGAAGCTAACGCTGGTGTAACCTTCAACAACCAGGTCTTTGTGGCCACCATAGACCAGGAATTTATCCTTGTTCCTTTTCAAGTACTTCAAGATGTTTTTGGCTGTAGTCCAATGCGCCTCTCCTGGGTTCGATTGGTATCCACTCGTATTGCTTAAAGCATACGATACATCTGGCCTGGTACATATCATGGCATACATGATGGACCCAATTAGCGAAGCATATGGAATCTGATCCATTCTCTCTCGCTTAACAAGTGTCTGTGGACACTATTTCTTGCCGAGAGTTACGCCATGGGACATGGATTGGTGCCCTCTTTTGGCATTCTCCATGTTGAATCGTGCTAGTAATTTATCAATGTAGGTACTCTGGCTCAATCCAATAATCCTCTTAGCTCTATCCCTATAGATCTTGATGCCCAATATGTACCGTGCTATAGGGTTTCGTAGTGACCCGACACAACGCGGAAGGAAACCCCCCAAGACTCGCCCCTTAATTAAAGCAATTAACAATCATAATAAACTTTATCAAACAAGATTAAGAACAAGAATTATACCTATTTTACGTGCTTCGCTAGCGAAAAGCTCTTACTTCAAAATCCCGAAACTACGAGATCTCTGACGGATCGTACCCTCGACCCAACCCGAGCGTCCCAAGTCTTGAAGGTTAGTCAAGACCCGGACAAAACAAAACTATAAGTTTTACGAATCAAAGGTTTACTCTAATTACAAGAGTTGCCTTTTTAATTCCACTCAAGGTTTTGCATTTCCTAATACCATGCCTTTGGTATTTATAGGGAAATGCACCCTTGAACTTTATTCCCCAACCAATGTGGGAGAATTAATAATTTGATAATTAATTTATTTCTAAAATAAATTATTAAATAAATTTAATCACAATGCAACAAGTGTCAAGGGGAGAGAGAAGGTTAGGTAAGTACCATGAGGGGGTGGGGGGACCATTGCCTTGCTCCCCAAGGCTTTGCCCAAGCCTTGGTCCCCACCCCTCACAAAACCGCCCTAAGCAAAGGGCTGCTGGACTGCTACCAGCTAGCACGCCAGCTAGTAGTGCTAGCTAGCCCAGCCAGCTAACACCAGCCCAGCCAGCAGCCTCGCATCCCAGCCAGGCAGTGCTGGTCGATGCTTGGCGTTGGTGCATGCTAGCGCTAGGCGCTGGTTCTGCCTTAGCCTCTCTCGCACATGCTCGCACAGCCAGCATGCGTGCTGCTAGCGAGCCACGCATGCTGGCCCCTTGCCTCGCAAGCCACACGAACCACCCTCGCAACCCTCGCTGCACCTCTCGCACACGCATCAACCATGCACCCCACGTACATGCGCCACACG
This sequence comes from Chenopodium quinoa, assembly GCF_001683475.1. Lineage (NCBI taxonomy): Eukaryota > Viridiplantae > Streptophyta > Magnoliopsida > Caryophyllales > Amaranthaceae > Chenopodium > Chenopodium quinoa. The sequence continues at coordinate 1,353,529 of NW_018743218.1, forward strand.
CATTGCAAGCGTGCTGGGCGATGCTGCCATGTGCCCTCGCACTAGCATACATCGGCCAATTCCTAGCACTGTTATGCTTGGTGCGAGGCACTCACACCCGCACATGCACATGCGCTTGTGCCTAACACTGCGATGGCTGTGCTTGGTGCGTGTGTGGCCCTTCCATGCGCACCTAGGCATCCAAGCAAGCACGCTACTAGCTGCGATGGGCTGCCTGGTGCTCCTAGTTCTTGCGATAGGCTACTAGGTGCCCTTGGTGCGCCTATTGCTTGGGCAGGCAACGATGGTGCCTAGGCTTCATGCCATGGCTGCGATAGCGCCTAGGCATGATGCTAGGGCTGCGATGGTCAGCGATGGTGTGCCTAGGCTGTGATGGTGCGCCTAGCACACCTAGTGTGCTTAGGCTTGCGCCTAGCCATGCTAGGTGCATGCTAGCTCGAACTAGCCTAGCATCCACATGGATAGGCCACTGTGGTGATAGGGCTATGTTCATACTTGTAGCTTTGTGATTTTGCGACGCTCGGTCTCGACGCCCTAGGCTCGATATCCGACGTCTGTATTCGTAAAACTCTTTCGACTTATTAGATCCTTTTGGATTAATTCGTCGTCTCGAATCGGTGATTCGATTGGGTTCGACCCGAAGGGTTCAGTTAAGATTAAGCTGTAATATCAATTGTACCTTGATATTACTGATCGGAAGCGGCCTCCACCTAGGCATTCCGATCACTTGATCATACTAAAGAATTAACTCTGTAATAATTCTGAACCCTCTATAAGAATAATACACTTGTTGGAAGGACACCATTCCTTTCAATCTCCCACTTTTCCTTCGGGACAAGTGTGCGTACAGTGTATATCCCATTTCCAATGTCTCTTAATATTCCTATGTCTCTTAATATTTCTTCGTGAACTATAAGGTAAGATTCATCGTCATCCTTATTACGTTCAGAAGTGGTTCTCGATCTCCGAGTTCGACTGTCAATAAGCAGATGATTTTTAAAATCCATCTGAGCACGGCCATGCAGTTTCACAGTCTCGCTCTTCGAGCGGCCTTGTAAACAACAAAACATTTTCTCTATTGTTAATAGGGGGACAATCCCAGTCTTGCATTGTAAGTTCCTCTTACTAAGAGGACTTAGTCTCCCGAGTGTTTCCGTTATGATCCTCAGTTACGGCAGACGTTAGGAAACATCAAAGAGTCTAGTACTCAAATAAGAAAACTTCACAATACTCATGGTCGGAGGAAACAGGTTCCGATAGTCATAATGAGAAATATGCTTATGACAATTTGAAATTTCTTAAAGTACTCTCATAGGTCTTATCTAGTACGGTTGCAAACTGTACCTGTGCAAATGATTTATGATTGTCACGTCCTCGCAGCACAAGAAACGGTGCTATAAATCATACTACACACTAATCTGTGACAGTCATCAATCGTCCATCCGTTAGATTACCTCGATTAGGGACAATTTTCAATTTAAATATTCAACGTTCACTTAACAGGTGTTTCTTTATCCAAGACATGGTCTTGATACCTTGTTTTGAATATTTCTAATCGAATGCACTCATTATTTAATTCGAAACCACAATTAAATAGTAATGGAGTGAATGATAATTTTGCACAAAATTAATTACTCCATAAATGACTGGTTTCATTACAGTGTCTTACATTAAACATCCTATTTAATTAAAACACATGTACAGGGAATTTCAAAGCCAGTCTCCAACATGCTTGATTCCCATCGCCTCAATGTCCTTGGTGTGTTTCACCTGAGGCAGCGGTTTAGTAAAAGGATTAGCCACATTATCATCTGTGCCAATCTTACAAATTCTGATTTCACCTTTGGATTTCCATTTCCTTATCATGTGAAATCACCTTTGCACGTGTTTGACCTTCTAGTGTTCTCTCGGCTCCCTAGCCTGAGCGATAGCTCCATTGTTATCACAATAGAGGTCTATCGGCCCCTTGATTGAGGGTTCAACACCAAGTTCGCTGATGAACTTTTGAATCCAAACAGCTTCTTTGGCAGCTTCTGTAGCGGCCAAGTACTCGGCTTCAGTTGTAGAGTCTGCAGTGGTGCTCTACTTGGAACTCTTCCAGCTAAACGCTCCTCCATTTAGGCAAAATAATTACCCTGACTGTGACTTGAAGTCGTCTTTGTTAGTCTTGAAGCTAGCTTCGGTGTAACCTTCAACAACCAGTTCTTTGTGGCCTCCATACACCAGGAACTTATCCTTGTTCCTTTTTAGGTACTTTAGGATATTCTTGGCCGCAGTCCAATGCGCCTCTCCTGGTTTCGATACATCTGGCCTTGTACATATCATGGCATACATGATCGATCTGATAAGCGAAGCATATGGGATCTGATTCATTCTTTCTCACTCACTGTTTCTTGTTGAGAGTTATGCCATGGGACATGGGTAAATGCCCTCTCTTGGCATTCTCCATGTTGAGTCGAGCCAGTACTCTATCAATGTAAGTACTCTAGCTTAATCCAATCATCCTTTTAGATCTATCTCTTTAGATCTTGATGCCCAATATGTGCTATGCCTCTCCCAAGTCCTTCTTTGAAAAGCACTTTCCCAACCAACCCTTTACGGACTCTAGTAATTTTGTGTTGTTTCCAATGAGAAGTATGTCATTGACATATAGGACTAGGAATGCAATATCACTCCCACTGACCTTTTTGTATACACAAGAATCATCTGGATTCTTGATAAAACCAAACTTGCTAATGGCTTCATCAAATCGCAGATTCCAACTTCTGCTGGCTTGCTTTAGTCCATAAATGGACTTCTTCAGCTTGTAAACCTTTCCAGCGTTGCCTAGAACGACAAAACATTCTGGCTATGTCATATACACAGTTTCTTCCAAAATTCCATTAAGGAAGGCGATTTCGACATCCATTTTCCATATTTCATAATTGTAATATGCAGCAATCGCTAGGATGACTCGGACGGATTTTAGCATTGCAACTGGTGAAAAAGTTTCATCATAGTCAATCCAGTGGATTTGTCTATAGCCTTTTGTCACCAGTCTAGCTTTGTATATCGATACATTTCCATCCTTGTCTTTCTTCACTTTGAAGATCCATTTGCAACCAATTGGTGTATAACCCTCGGGCAAATTCACCAAGTCCCAGACTTGATTTTCAGACATGGAGTCCATCTCGGATCTCATGGTCTCTTCCCCTTTTGCAGAGTCGGGGCTCGTCATAGCATTCTTGTATGTCGCCGGCTCATCACCATCCATGACTAGTATGTCCTGATCGTCGGTTAAGACGATACCGAGGTATTTGTCTAGTTGAGATCTTTGTTGTTGCGACCTACGAAGGGTAATCGGTTGAGCATTTTCATTGTCAGTTTGATTCTGACCAATCTTCTTAGATGCTTCCAAAGAATCTAGATTATCAGTTTTGTCAGGTTGACATTGTTGCTCGTCCTGTCGAACTTCGTCGAGTTCGATTTTCCTCCCAGTTGTCATATTGGAAAGGTGATCCTTCTCTAAAAAGACACCATCACGAGCAACAAAAACTTTATTCTCGGATTTATTGTAGAAGTAATACCCTTTGGTTTTTTTTGGGTATCCCACAAAGAAACACTTATCCGATTTGGGGTGAAGTTTATCCGAAATTAATCGCTTGACATATGCTTTGCATCCCCAAATCTTGAGAAAAGACAACCTAGGAGGTTTATTAGTCCATAATTCATATGGAGTCTTTTCAACAGCTTTTGACGGAGCTCTATTCAGTGTTAGTGCTGCAGTTTGTAGCGCATGTCCCCAGAAAGAGATAGGGAGTTCACAAAGACCCATCATTGATCGAACCATGTCTAACAAGGTCCGATTCCTCCGTTGAGACACTTCGTTCCACTGAGGAGTTCCGAGAGGTGTCAACTCTGAATGAATACCATTTTCTTTCAAGTGATTGTCGAATTCATGGCTCAAATATTCTCCACCTCGATCCGATCGAAGTGCTTTAATTTTCTTGCCAAGTTGATTTTCAACTTCTTTATGAAATTCTTTGAATTACTCAAAGGATTCAGATTTATTCGACATTAAGTAGATATAGCCATATCTACTAAAATCGTCGGTGAATGTGATGAAATATAGGTAACCTTGTCTTGCGCTTGTACTCATTAGTCCACATACATCCGTGTGTATTAGACCTAATAAGTCACTTTCCCTTTCTCCCAACTTGGAGAATGGTTGTTTTATCATCTTGCCTAATAAGCATCCTTCGCAATTTTCAAACGACTCTAAGTCGAATGAGTCAAGAACACCTTCTTGAAGAAGTTTCTTGATGCGCTTGATGTTAATATGTCCAAGACGACAATGCCACAAGTAGGTTTGATTCGACTCGATTGTCTTAGCCCTTTTGGCAGTATTATCGATGTTATAAACATGTTTGTCTAGTGAAAGCACATAAAGACCATTTTCTGAATGTGCCTTACCATATAAAACATTATCAAAATAAATAAAACAACTATTGTTTTTTATTCGAAATTCGAATCCTTTGGCGTCCAACGTCGATATTGAAATAATGCTTTTGGTCACTCTTGGAACATGATTGCAGTTTTCAAGTTCTAGAATAAGCCCTAAGGGCAAAGAAAAACTGAGAGTTCCAACGGAGACGGTAGACATCCTTGCTCCATTGCCAACCCGAAGCTCGACCTCTCCCTTCTCTAGCCTCATATTTATCCTTAGTCCCTGAGCATTGGAACAAAGGTGTGAGCCACATTCGGTATCTAATACCCACGATGTTTTGCTAACGAAGTTTAAGTCTATAGCGAAAATACCTGATAAAGAAGCAACGTTGCCATTCTTCTTATCTTCCTTGAATTTGAGGCTGTCCCGTTTCTGATGTCCCTTCTTCTTGCAGTAGAAACATTCGGAATCAGATTTAGAAGAGTCTTCCTTTTTATCCTTGCTGCCCTTGGCAGATTTTGACTTAGGCAGGAACTTCTTCTTTTTCCCTTTAAAGCTCTTCTTTTTGCTTGGACGTTTGAATGGCTTGCCCTTCCTCACCATGAGCATGTCATGCTTCCCCTCATCCTTGAGGGTTTGCTCGGCTTGCTTCAACATACCATGAAAATCAGTGAGGGTTTTCTCCATACTATGCATATTATAGTTCATTTTGAACTGATCATAGCCTTTGTGAAGCGAGTGGAGAATGATGTCAATTGCCATTTCGGTTGAATACCGAACATTAATCCTTTCCATGTTCTCAAATAATCCAATCATTTTGAGGACATGCAGGCGGACTGGCTCTCCTTTCTTGAGCTTGCTCTCATGGATCTGCCTGTGGGTTTCGAACCTTTCAATTCGGGCCTGCTCTTGAAACATATTCTGAAGCTTAAAAATGATCTCAAAAGCCGTCTCCTTTTCAAAGAAAGTCTTTTGAAGGTCCGAAGACATAGTGGCCAACAATATGCATTTGACATCCCGATTGGCACTTTGCCATCGGTTAAGGGCAGCCTGAGTGACCTCCTCATTTGAAGCGTCGGGAATTTCCTCATCAAGGACATATTCCTTTTGCTCTTGCATTAATACAATGCGTAGATTTCTTTTCCAATCAAGAAAGTTTGGCCCGCTTAACTTCTCCTTGTCGAGAATTGAGCGCAAAGAGAATTGGTTGTTGTTTGAGTTACTTGCAAACATGATTATACAATTTGAAAGAATTTGAAATGAAAAACTATTCATAAATCAATAAGTTGAAACTTAAAACGTTCATGCATATTTTCAATCGTATTGAGCATTTTATCCACGCATTTATAAAATTGTCCCTTTTAGGCGAGAATAAAATGATTCCGAGATCCCAAAGATCAACAAATGGTTAAGCATGCTTTGGCTTGTCTTAATCATTAAGTATCTTAAGGTAAGCAATCCAATTGCTAATAGCTCCAAGCTATTCTCGGTTTGATAAAATGTCGCATCTAATGCATCCTTGACATTTTATCTCTTTTGCCACGACATTTAAGGACTCCTTATGATATCGTTGAGCTTAACCAAGACAACTTGTATACCTAGTATACCTTACGTTCCTAGGGAAGTAGTGATGTCTCGCTTTGGCGTAGTCCATCACGTACGCGCATTAGTTCGGTAAGTGTTGTTCTTGGAACGCCAAATTTTAGCTCAATATTATTAAGGGACCTAGGGTTTCTATGTTGGTTGATTTAACTAAACTTAACTAATCGTCGCAACATATAGAAATCCTAGACATGCATCTAGCAATTATATATAACAACAAAATATGTATATATAAAGCATAAAATGATGCATTTTACAACTAGCATGACCCCTTGAAATCTTCAATTTTCATGGGTCTTCATCTTGGCTCGTCTTCATCGAAACGCCGTCTTGAGATATCTTGGCCAAAATAAATAAATCTAGCTAGAACGACTAAGATTAATCTAATATTACAAAAATACTTAACGGTTCGCAGACCGTATTTAGATTTACAAAAATACATAACGGAACGAAGTCCGTATTTTCTATCCTAGTCGGGCCCCAATAGTTGCCATATTCAAGGACCTGTTTTGAATAACAATCTTCCATTCACCCATTCACTATTTTTGAATGGCCCATGCAATTTTACGAAATACATAATTAAACACACAAAACTAGTAACTAACTTAGGTGGTTAATCCGATTAACGTGCCTAATTAAAACTAGTCAAAGTTGTTTAATTCATTATTTCTATACGCAAAATGCTCACGCAATTAATTATGCTACCACTAAATTCCGCATCAATACTTAATGAATCCGATTAATTAAGTCGACATAACCCACAATTTGTCAAAATTTTGCAAAAATCGAAAATCGAGGTTTTTAACCTCGTTAAATAATTATTTAAAATTACTAAAATGGCAAGATTTTCACAAAATCGTATAGCTCATAATCAAGCAAAAATCTCATGTAAGTGCCTGGCGGGTGCGCACCACGGCTGCTAGGCAGCCATGCCTTGTGCTGTGGTGCGTGGTGCTAGCATGCTGCGCCCAGCACAACAAGCAACAAGCAACACTGCTAGCAAGTGGTGCGCTAGGCAGGTGCTTGCTGCCATGCTGCCCAGCAGCATCCTCTCGCAAGCCAGCCCTCGCCACTGCTCCACACACTCAGCCCCAAGCCTCCCCGCCACACAGCAGCATCATGGCACACCCTTGTGCGCACTATAGGCAGCCACATGTGGGCTGCTAGGCAACCCGGCTAGCCTTGCAGGCGTTTGGGTGTTTTTGCCTTGATTTGCGTGCCATTTCTCGGAATTTAATTCCGATTTGTGTGTGACAAGATTTAATTCTAAATTACATTTTGGAATAAAATAAGACTTAAATAAACTTTTTTTCATTGGTGCACAAGCCTAAGTTATCCAAAATTTTATTTCGAACAAAATTAAATCTTACTTAATGCTTGAAATAAAATGAGCTATGTACATAATTAATCTTGCCAATATGCAAATTAATAATGGATTTGACAAATGGGAGTTGGAAAAATAAACTAATCATCTAATGAAAAAATTTCCAACTTTCATAATTGTTAATAATATCAAGATTACATCTTCCAGTATGAAGATTAGTCAAATTTTACTCACAAGTATTTGAACTTGATGGATTTTAATAAACCAAGCATGAAAAATCCAAACTTTGTTCAACATGGAATTTAGGGTTAGGGTTCCAATCATTTAAACCTTTAAAGATTAGAACTTTAACATTATAGGAACTTAAAATTACAAGATCACAACAAGCTTTCACATTTTATTGCAATTTATTTGCAAAATTTGTGAAAAACAAGTTTATGTGAAAAATTGGTATATCAACTTAAGCACTAATAAGAACTCCATTATTATGCTTAAGGATATTTTTAAAACCAGTAGATTAGTGATGCAAATGTGCATTTAATCTAACTTTGTAATGCTTGCATTAATCAAGGCTTAAAAGGAATTAAAATTTTCGTTGAAAAACGAAAAACCCCAGATTAAAAGGGTTTCTGGTTCAAATTTGGCTTCTGGACAGTCTTCAAAGAGAGTTGAATCTGTTCCAGAATGTCGATTCCACCTAATAATTACTATTTTTGAGCCAAAATCTGGGTTCGACATCCAAATCGAGAATAAAATCGATTTTTAAAATTAATTAAAACGAGCATCTAATCTAATTAGAAGAACATGAACCAGAAAAATAAATTCTTTTAAAACACCTTAATTAAAAAATTAATTGCAAAAATTAAAAGGAGCGTGGCTCCGATACCGCTGTAGGGTTTCGTAGTGACCCGACACTACGCGGAAGGAAACCCCCCAAGACCCGCCCCTTAATTAAAGCAATTGGCTCCGATACCATCCCAAGTCTTGAAGGTTAGTAAAGACCCGGACAAAACAAAACTATGAGTTTTACGAACCAAAGGTTTACTCTAATTACAAGAGTTGCTTTTTTAATTCCACTCAATGTTGTGCATTTCCCAATACCATGCCTTTGGTATTTATAGGGAAATGCACCCTTGAACTTCATTCTCCAACCAATGTGGGAGAATGAATAATTTGATAATTAATTTTTTTCTAAATAAATTATTAAATAAATTCAATCACAATGCAACAAGTGTCAAGGGGAGGGAGAAGGTTAGGTGAGGACCATGAGGGGGTGGGGGGGAGCATTGCCTTTCTCCCCAAGGCTTTTCCTAAGCCTTGGTTCCCACCCCTCACAAAACCGCCCTAAGAAAAAAGGGCTGCTGGGCTGCTGCCAGCAAGCAGCCTCGCATCCCAGCCAGGCACTGCTGGTCGATGCTTGGCGCTGGTACGTGGCAGTGCTAGACGCTGGTGCGTGCTGGTGCTGGTGCTGGCCCTCGCCTCTCTCGCACATGCTCGCATCCCTCGCTCCCCCTCTTGCACACGCATCAGCCATGCACCCTACACACATGCACCCAGCTTGGTGCGAGGCACACACATACACACATGCACATGCGCCAGTGCCTAGCACTGTGATGGCTATGCTTGGTGCGTGTGTGGCCCTGCCATGCGCATCTAGGCATCCAGGCAAGCACGCTTCTAGCTCCAATTGGCTGCCTGGTGCTCCTGGTGCTTGCGATAGGCTGCCAGGTGCCCTTGGTGCGCCTATTGCTTGCGGTAGGCAGCGATGGTGCCTAGGCATCATACCATGGCTGCGATAGCGCCTAGGTATGATGTTAGGGCTCCGATGGTCAGCGATGGTGTGCCTAGGCTGCGATGGTGCGCCTAGGCTGCGTTGGTGCGTCTAGCACACCTAGTGTGCTTAGGCTTACGCCTAGCCATGCTAGGTGCATGCTAGCTCGAACTAGCCTAGCATCCACATGGCTAGGCCACTGTGGTGCAAGGGCTATGTTCATACTTGTTTCTTTGTGATTTTGCGACGCTCGGTCTCGACGCCCTAGGCTCGATTTTCGACGTTTGTATTCGTAAATCTTTGTCGGCTCATTGAATCCTTTCGGATTAATTCGTCGTCTCGGATCGGTGATTCGATTGGGTTTGACCCGAAGGGTTCAGTTAAGATTAAGCTGTAATATCAATTGTACCTTGATATTACTGATCGAAAGCGGCCTCCACCTAGGCATTCTGATCACTTGATCATACTGAAGAATTAACTCTGTAATAATTCTGAACCCTCTATCAGAATAATACACTTGTTGGAAGGACACCATTCCTTTCATGTGCCTCTCCTAAGTCCTTCATTGAAAAGCACTTTCCTAACCAGCCCTTTACGGACTCTAGTAATTTTGTGATGTATCCAATGAGTAGTATGTCATCGACATATAAGACTAGGAATGCGATGTCACTCCCACTGACCTTGTTGTAGACACAAGATTCATCTGGATTCTTGATCAAACCAAACTTGCTGATGGCTTCATCAAATCGCAGATTCCAACTTCTACTTGCCTATTTCAGTCCATAAATTGACTTCTCAAGCGTGTATACCTTTCCAGCGTTGCTTGGATCTACAAAACTCCTTTTGGCTGTGTCATATACACAGTTTCTTCCAAAATCCAATTTAGGAAGGCAATTTTGACATCCATCTACCATATTTCATAATCGTAATATGCAGCAATCGCTAAGATAATCCGGACAGACTTTAGCATTGCAAGTGGTGAAAAGGGTTTCATCTTAGTCAGTCCCGTGGATTTGTCTATAACCTTTAGCCACCAATCTAGCTTTGTATATTGATACATTTCCATCTTTGTCTGTCTTCAGTTTGAAGATCCATTTGCAACCGATGGGTGTGTAACCCTCGGGCAAATTCACCTTATCCCAGACTTGATTTTCAGACATGGAGTCCATCTCGGATTTTATGGTCGCTTGCCATTTTGCAAGGTCGGGGCTCGTCATAGCTTGTTTGTATGTCGCTGGCTCATCACCATCCATAACTAGGATGTCTTGATCATCGGTTAGGACAATACCAAGGTATCTGTCTGGTTGAGATCTTGGCCGTTGCGACCTACGAAGGATAATGGGTTGACCATTTACATTGTCTGTTTGATTCTGACCAATCTTCTTAGTTGCTTCCAAAGTACATAGTTTGTCAATTTTATCAGGTTGACATTGTTGCTCGTCCTCTCGAACTTCGTCGAGTTCGATTTTCCTCCCACTTGTCATTTTGGCAAGGTGTTCCTTCTCCAATAAGACACCATCACGAGCAATAAACACTTTGTTCTCGGATTTATTGTAGAAGTAATACTGTTTAGGGTAAAAATACCCCTAAGACACGTGGCCCTATAATGACTTGCCACGTGTCAAGATCGTAACGGTCAGCAAAGGCCCAATCCCTTTGCGACAAGTGTCATTATACCCTAATTGAGGTACAGCTCTCCCCTACTATAAATAGTAAGGGCAGACCTCATTAATGGGGATCGAATCATTTTCCCACAACTAACCAAACACAAATCCCCTTGCAAACGCTCTCAAATCGAGAAGCATTTATTGTCTTATTTCCTCATTAAGAAAGAGACTAACTTAATCTTCAGAGGCGAAACACCCCAGCCCCAGCCGAAGTATTCTGTTATTTATGTAGGTACAAGCAAAGGAAGGAGCATACTAGGAAATTGTAACACTCCCGTAGGACACATAAAAAATCCCCAAACATCTGGCGCCGTCTGTGGGGAGAGTACTTTCTAGATGACTTCGGAACAAGTACTGCCGGGTAAAGGTAGTCAACCTGTTGGTGAGGCTGAGGTACACTCGGACCAAGATACAGCCGACAACTACGAGGTTGAGACTTACACAGCTGCCGATGGTTCTTTCAGAACCAAGCATACCCGTTCCAAAGACAAAAGGGAACGGGTAGAGCAGCAGGCGGGCCCAAACCAACCCATTAGGGGACCGCTCGGGTTAGCTCCTGCTTCAGAAGGGGCCACCCCAGTCTCCAGGGATGAACTCATTAACATGATGATGAGTTTCAAAGGGGAAATCAAAGGCCTTCAAGATAACACAACCGGCCCCCATAAGGGTCAAGCGGAAGAAAGGCGTCTTAGAAAAAAGACGACCAAAATAGTGAAGGGTAGAGCATCTACCCCGCACCCGAAGTCAAAGGTGCCAGCTAGGCCCATTGATAAAAAGACTCAGCAGCGCTCCGAGTCGGCATCAACATCAACCTTTCGAGACAGCTTCAATGTCACATTAGGGAGGCACTCGAGAGTAAACAATGACAGCCGGACGAGCGAGGTTTCCCTCGATCCGGCCCTCATATGATCCAACCGGCATTACTTGGGACACCATACACGCCTTTTGGATCTCCCTATACACAGCCGGGTCTTTTTGGGGGGCAGCAGCAGCCGCCTGTCCAGCCTATGGACTGGCAGCTCAGGATGCTCAACCTTGGCGAATAGCCAACGACGTTTTCCAGGTAAATCACCGAGATGGCCCAGCCGTCGAAAATTAAAAACATGTTGGTAGTCGCCTATGACGGTACCACCAACTTGGAAGATCACCTCATGGCATACACCAAACTGATGTATTTGCAGGGTTTGGATGACGCCTCATGGTGTAGGTGCTTCCCAGCAACGTTGAAAGGGATTGCTCAACGTTGGTTTGGCAACCTCCCAGCCGAATGCATCAATAATTTCAGGACGTTGGCCTACTGGTTTACGTCCAACTTTTCTATGAATATTCCTGCCAAGAAAACAAGCCTTGATCTAGGGGCAATTCAGCAGGGAGATAAGGAAGGGCTCCGGTCATATGTCAAGCGGTTTAACCTGATGAGGATCCAAATCCATGGATTGTCTGATGACGTTGCCTACACTGATTTCTTTAAAGGCTTAAAAGACGGGTAAACTTTTATGTTGGACTTGGTCAGGAAGAGGGTCTCTACTCTTCACGAGGCGCTTGTGAAGTTGGAGGCTTACATTCAAGCAATGGAACTTTGTGTTGTGAAACTTCCAACGGATTACAAAAAATTCGACAAAAAAGAGAATTGACCTACCCAGCCGGCCAAAACGGAAGAAAATAAGAGAAAGGGGGTATGGGCAGCAGACTCATCCGGACAACCTTTCCATAAAAGAAAGAGGTCGGATCCGTTCATTCTCAAAGAAGTAAAGGACCGGTTGAATCTTGAAAAACCGGCTCCCATGAAGAGTCTTGTAAGCGCCCAGGATAAGAGCAAATATTGCCTTTTTCATGAAGAAATTGGCGTTGACACTGAGGGTTGCTTTAGCTTCAAGCGGCTCTTTGACCGGCTTGCTGACAAAGGAGCTCTCAAGTCCTATCTATCCAAGTCAAAGGGTGCTTACAAACAAGTAAAAGGACCACCCCCAAAGACGCCGGCTAATCAATTGGATACGGATGAGGTTACCATCCTAACCATAGCCGGTGGATTTGCGGGAGATGGGCCTACCATCCGGGGCACAAAGGATAACATTCGGAAACTCGTCAACTCAATGGATGAGGGCCAGTCGTCTGAATATTCATTTCCGGAAGTTAACATCTCCGAGAAAGATAGAGGAGAGGTCAGGCGGCCTCATGATGACCCCATAGTCATCGAGTGCAAAATCGCCAATCAACGAGTTAGCCGGATCTTAATTGATACCGGGAGCTAATCTGACCTCATAAGTTACCGGTGCTTGGAAAAACTCAAGTACAAGCCTAGTAGCATGCATCCGACCTCATACCCTTTTGTTGGTTTTGGGGGAGGAGTAGTACATCCGGTGGGCATGATTGATCTACCCATCCGGTTCGGAGAAAAGGGAAAGGGTCGGCACATGGTTGTCAAGTTTCTTTTTGTAGGAGAACTGACTACCTACAACTTGATTATTGGCCGCCCAACCCTTAACATACCAAAAGTAGTCATCATCCCATCCCTAATGTTTATTAAGTTTGAAAGGGATGATGGTACAGTCGGTTCCTTGAGTGGGGACCAAAAGATGGCGAGGGAGTGTTACCTCTCGGACATCAAACCAACGCTTGACACAGACGGTCAAGAGAAAGAAATGGTTGAACATGACGACTGTGATCAAAGCTCAACGGCTACTAAGATAGCCGGTAAAAAGAGGAAGGCGGACCAAATGGCGCTTGTAAAGGAGAAACAATAGCAATCACTGTCAGGGGAAAGGCCACACGGCTTTCGCCCCCAGCTGGCTAGAGAAAAAATTGACATTGTCCTTGAAGACAACCGGCCAGACAGAACCGTCAAGATTGGGACGGTTGCTTTTGAAAGCTTGGGACCTGACTTGCTCCTTTTGCTAAAGGAGTTCAAAGATGTGTTTGCCTTTAAAGTAGAAGAGATGCCGGGTGAAAGCCCGGATCTCGCTGTTCATAAAATCGTTGTGGATCCTAAGAAGAAGCCGGTCAGGAAAAAGAAAAGGAACCATGGCGAGGAAAGGTCCCAGGCGACAGCAACTAAGGTCAAGAAACTCTTAGATGCTGGGTTCATCGGGCAATGCTACTACCCGGATTGGGTAGCCAATGTTGCCCTTGTGAAAAAGCCGAATGCCCTGATGAGTTTTATGGATGTGTACTCCGGCTTCCATCAGATACCCTTGTGGAAGAAAGACCAAGAAAAAACAGCTTTCGTCACAGATCAGGGTTTATACTGCTACACGATGATGCCATTTGGGTTGAAGAATGCGCCTACCACTTTCCAACGAATGATGAACTCGATCTTTTATGAGCAGATTGGAAGGAATGTGGAGGCGTACATCGATGACATGATAGTCAAGTCAAAACTACAGGCGGATCACCTAGCTGACCTCCGAGAAACCTTCACCGCCCTCAGGCGGCATAAAGTCATGTTAAACCCGAAAAATGCATCTTTGGAGTTAAGTCTGGGAAGCAATCAAAAAGAGGTCAAGTTTTGAATGGGGTGAAGAGGCTGAGGCGGCATTTCAAAGGTTGAAGCAACACTTGCATTCTTTGCCAAGATTAGTGAGTCCCCTACCCCAGGAGGCTCTGTACATGTACTTGGTCGTCTTAGATCATTCCTTAAGTGCCGTTCTCCTTGCTGAGAGAGACGACAACCAGCTCCCGGTCTACTTTATAAGCCACGTCCTCCGGAATGCTAAACTTCGCTATCCCATGATCGAGAAATTCGGTCTGGCTTTGTTCAAAGCAGTCAAGCAGTTGAAACCTTATTTCCTGGCTCATCCGGTTACCGTTTATACTAATTAACAGCTTAAAAGGCCTATGACCACTTTAGAGTCATCCGGAAGAATGCTTAAATGGACTGTGGAAATTCAAAGTCTAGAAATAACTTTCGAACCTAGGCGGGCAGTGAAGGGTCAGGCGTTTGCCGACTTCATTGTTTAAATGACAAGGCCGATACAGTCGGATAAAACTGATCAAGTTTGGAAAGTATATGTAGACGGGAGCTCTACTGAGAACGGTTGTGGGGCAGGCGTAATTTGTCATTCTCTAGAGGGGGACAAATACGAATATGCTCTACGATTCAAATTTCAAGATTCCAATAATGAAGCTGAATACGAGGCCCTGCTAGCCGGTATCCGCATGTGTAAGGCAGCTGGGGCAAGGAAAGTTGACGCCTGTTCTTATTCTCAACTCATCGTTAGCTAGTACAACGGGGACTATGAGGCCACCCATCCGGTAATGATTAAGTATTTTCAGGCGGTCAAAGAGGAGGCTAGGGCATTTGATGAATTTAATCTAAGTCAAGTACCAAGGTCCGAGAATAATCAGGCGGATGCACTATCAAAATTGGCATCATCCGCCACATGTGATACGCCAAGGTCAGTCTTCTGGGAAATCATGGAAAAGAAAAGCATTGAAAATGACCCCATTGGAGTTCTAGATCGAAGCTCCACTTGGATGGACCCCATCCGGGATTACTTGTTAGACGACACTCTACCGGGTGTCTAATCAGAAGCGGCTACTCTTAAAAAACGAGCATTAAGTTTCGTAATGCACAAAGGTGAACTCTTCCAGAAGGGTTACCTGCAGCCGCTATTCAAATGTGTTACTTCAGAAAGGAGAAAGGAAATATCGGAAGATTTGCATGCTGGCTTCTGCAGATCACACATTGGCGGGAAGGCTCTTGCCAAAAGAGCTAGGCGGCAGGGATACTTTTGGCCCACTCTCGAGGCAGATGCATTAGATGTGGTAAAAAGACGTGAAAAGTGCCAGACGTTTGGCCGGCTGATCAGACAGCCGGCCACTGATTTAACAGCTATTCACAGCCTTATTCCCTTTGCCAAATGGGGCATGGATATTTTGGGGCCATACACTCCTGCCCCAGGCGGCAAAAGATATATTTTAGTGGCTGTTGATTACTTCACTAAGTGGGTTGAGGCCGAGGCGGTAAAGGGCATCAAAACTAAGGATGTCAGCTCCTTCATCTGGAGAAATGTCATCACCCGGTTCGGTATACCTATGTCAATGGTCTTTGGCAATGGCCCCCAGTTCGAAACGCCTGTCCTAAAGACTTGGTTGCAAGATCAAGGGATTTCCCATTACTTTGCATCCGTTGGCCGTCCTCAAGCAAACGGTCAAGTTGAAGCTTTTAACAAGCTCATCTCAGGCGGCATAAAAAAAACATTGAAAAAGCAGGCGGTCTTTGGGCAGAAGAATTAAATCATGTTCTTTGGTCTATTAGAACTACTGAGAAGGGGTCAACCAGCAAAACTCCATTTCTTATGGCATATGGCACAGAGGCGGTGCTACCCATTGAATTATATGAGCCAACACTTTGAATCATGTTATATGATGAAGAGGCAAATTGGGAAGCCATGCGCCTGGCTTTGGATACTTTTCCTGAAAGAAGGGGAAACGTCGTCTTGCGTCATGAAATCTACTGTTTGCGAATGAAGAGGGCCTACAACAAATGGGAGCGCAAACGCCCCCTCAAAGTTGGAGATTTTGTTTTACGAAAGCTTGAGGCAACTGGTAGAGCTAACAAACAAGGGAAATTAACCCCAAATTGGGAAGGACCCTACCAGATTTTAGAAGAAGTTAGAAACGGCACATACTGCCTGCAAACCCCAGACGGAATGCGATTGCCTCGTACCTGGAATGTAAATAACTTGAAAGTACAACTTCTAAGGAATTTGTAATTTTTTGTAAATAGTATTGAAATGTGAAAGCATATAATTTCCATTCATACAACTGTATTAGTACCTGTCTAGTGCGAATACACATACGGAAGAACACTTGTTAAAAACCACTGCTCCAAAAAGAGCAGTCATTTGGTGACACCCATCCGGGCGAAATCGTTGAAGAGAACAACTCCCTTCTGGGTGGTACATTGTTCTAGCGATCAAATGACTCAAACGACGTTTACTTAAAAGAAACTTACAGCCGTTAGAAATGATCCATCGCATCTAGGATTCATCCGGCAAGGACGCAAAAGTGGTCCATCCGGCAAAGTGAAAATCCTAGTGGGTTAATGCAACCGGGTATTATCTAAAATCCACCCAAACGGTTTTACAACCCATCCGGCTGCCAATGAAACGGCTGCCTGTTTACCGTTGGAGTAAACAGTGGGCCATTTCAAGGGCATTTTATTGTACCAGCCGGGGCAGGAGTAGATCAACCATTGATCACCCATCCGGCTGCCAATGAAACGGCTGCTTGTTTACCGTTGGAGTAAACAGTGGGCCATTTCAGGGGCATTTTATTGTACCAGCTGGGGCAGGAGTAGATCAACCATTGATCACCCATCCGGCTGTTGGTGAAGGATAATTAGGTCGTTGGACTAACTACCCTCAACCAAACAATATTTATAAACCTACACCTACACTAAACAAGTTTAGTGGTAAGTAGAGGGTCGAACCACGGAGACGACATAAACACTATCAACACCACCACCAATTATGCTAGGTCAAAGAGATCGGATGGATAGAACAATAAACAAAATGAGATTAATATTAAGTTAAACTAACACCAAGGGAGAGGGTCAAACATGACAATGATCTTCAATAAATTTAGGCAATAGAAATGAGTTTACATGCAAACCAAATATCTCATATAAGGCAATACCAACAATACCATCTAACCACCTACCGGGGTCAAAGGCTTTCCCAACTTAACACATGCTCATACTATCGTCATAAGCTATGAAAGTTAAGGTTTTTGCATATAATCGATCACCTAATGGATATCCCTAAGTTACACTATCGTCATAACTTAGTTCAATCCACCCAATTACAACACATGATTGGCCATTCACATGGAGTAATTAGTAAAACATGGTTACAAGGTATATTTAATCACATATAACCAACATTTGTCTAGCCTAATACATTCAAGATTCACCACATGCTATCACCAATCCCTTAGTAAAGGGAATTACTCACTAATCATGAACAACTAACACAAAACCCAACAAGAAGAACAAAGAGAAGCAATTAAACTAAACAACTACTCTAATCAAGCAAGAAATTAAGAAAGAACAATAAACGAGATAGAGTTTAGAATGCTCATTGAAGTATTGAAAAGGAATCCAAAACAATGTCACTTTGCATCTTCATCTTCTTCAATCCACCATTGAAGCTCTTCACTTTCTCTCTCTAAAATACCCTAAATTACTCTTAATCTACATTACAAAGTATAAAAACAAAGATTAAATCTAAAACTAAGCCTAATTTATGTGAAGATTGATGGAGAGATGTTAGGGTTTAACCCCTCAAAGAGGAGAGAGAAACCCCAAAGAAACCCACTATATAAACTTGGCCAAAAAGAGGAGAGGAAGAAGCATTTAAAAGACCCGTAGCTGCTCGTGCGCGCCCGCGATAGAGGCCTGCGCGCCCGCGCACTGGGATTGGCCTGGCAGTAATATTCATTTTCAAACGGCCATAACTTCTCTTCTAAGAGGCTTCTGGGGGCGTGCAACCTACCGGTGGAAAGCTCGTTAAGTCTAGTATCCAATGCAACTTGACTCACTGCAATCCAATTTGTAGATCAAAAATTATGGCTAAAAGAGTAAACAAAGGTTAGTTTTGGAGTTCAGGCCCTTGAGTGCCCGCACCTATCTTAGGAGCGCCCGCGCCTACCCAAATCGCGCCTACATTCTGCCTCCAATATTTTGACCCCAATGTTAGGCACGCCTGCGCTGGGTTTGGCACGCCCGCACCATTCTGAAAGCGCGACCCGCGCGGTCTGCATGGCCTTGCTTGCTTGCTCCTTAACTTCTTTTGTAGCTCTTCAAATGAACTCCAATTCTCCAAGCTATTCATTCTCTCAAAATCAACTCCAAAAGCCTAAAAACACGAGGAAAAGCACAAAAACATAATAAATAGAGAAATGGAGCAAAAGGGGTACAAACAAGGGACAAATGTAGAAAAATACCGCGATTAGAGGATCTAAATAGTGGCATAAATGCCACTTATCAAATTCCCCCACACTTGCCTCTTGTTTGTCCTCAAGCAAGAACAAAAGCAGAAACAAAAAGAAAGAAAAAGGATCTAATAACACTAAAAGGAGAGGGGTGAAAAAAAATATACACTAACTCACTTTCGTATGAATCACGGTTGTTTTTAGCGTAAACAACAAGCCATTTAAACCGCAAAGTCGCCTATGAGGACGAGTGTGCTCTCGTAAGGGTTTCCAAAGAGTTTAACCCATAACTCTACACATAAAGCAAAACAAACAAGGCAATGCATAGACAAATAAAATAAACACAAAAACAAGACGTTCTTGGTGGACTTTTTGGAACGAAACAAGCACCAATGAATGCACAACTTTCTAAACAAATAAGGGTATGCACGTTCCAAGATGTTTAGGGTTGAAAGAAACATAGACTAAGCTAAGCATAGAGAACTAAGAGCCGTACAATTCACCTTTCATCCCAAACTAGCTAGCCGCGTTCTCTCCACTAGCTTCAAGTCAACCATTACGTGGGCTTCTCATGGTTCCACGAAGGAACCGGAAAAAGATAAAGAAATGAAAACGATGAGAAGGTTATCCCGACGTCTTGGCTATGCACTCTCTCTCTATAAGCTTCACAACTATCTTCCTCCATCGATAAAGACTAAACTCTATAGGGTCTAAAGGTCTTTTATTGGTTGTAAGGGTATGATTGGGGTGTAAGGTGGGAAAAATTTTGAAAAATTTAAAAATTTGGTGGTATTCCCCCACACTTATTCAATAAACACACACTAACAAGACTAAGAAACAGGACTCCAACACACTTGAACGGAGCATTGTCCTCAATGATCAAACACGAGGGATATGAAGTTTTTTGTTTTTTTGTTTTTTTTTTTTTTTTTTTTTTGGTCCTTACCTTATTTGAGTAAGGACGGATTTTCATAAGCATTTGCTCTTATTTCACTAAATAGAAACACAGTTTACTCACTTGCTTGACCAAAGAACTACAACTTTCTCATTTGCGTTCAAAATCAACACAAAACAATTCTCAAACCAACATGCTTCACATAAACAAAAGGTTTAGGGGAATAATAGGTCATTCGGTTTGTAATGTGGCTCAAAATCAAGAAAGGGAAATAGGCTCAAAGGGTTAGCAAGAGGGGCAAATTTAAAAGAAAACCAATTTTGTAACAAAACAAAAAGAAGGATAAGAAAATGAAAAATGCCTATGTCCTCCCTTAAAGGGTTCGGTCACGATCTCGGGTAGATAGAAGTCAAACTCTGGATTGAAAAATGCATAAGCAAGGATCCAAATATACCACTCAACAAAGTTGATTAAGGCTAGAACAAATAAACCTCACACGGGATTTGTATAGCAATTACCGACCTAAGGGGTTCATATCCACCATGGAGAGCGACACCGTCTTACCACAACCATGGAATAAGGCTACAAGTATCCCAAAGTTCTTAAAATCGCTACCTTAGCATTAAAATATGTTTAACTCAACCCAAAACACTCTCAAATCGTGCATACCATTACCAATTAGGAAGGAAAACATTCAAGGACACAAGTTCAAAGTAGTAAGACCAAAACAAGAACAGATCAAAACACATATGCAAACTTGCCTTGTTTTCAAAGGAAAAGATGCTATACAAACAAATATTCACAAAACGAGAACAACTTGAGAATGTATATACAAATTGCGCTAGAAGAGAGCATGATCAACGACAAAGCCATGCATACCAAAAGTCAAGTCAATAAGGCACTCATGGCCATCCAAATATAGAATAACCAAAGTCAAAAATAAACCTTGGTATGTATGGGGGGAAAATCAAGCAATCAAGAGACAAAGAAAGGGAAGAAGGAAACAACAAAACCACAAACATTTATCTTTCAAACCATATGAAAATAAAAGGGTAAAGCAACAAAAGAGAGGAGATGGAAAGAGTGAACCAAAATGTTAGGTGGGTGTAGAAACCCGCAAATTAAGTCATTTTCCTCATTTCCATTAAATTGCTCTTCTTTGATGCTTCGACTTCCATTTACAAATATTCCTTGGTTTGCTACTTCTTATGGTTCTCGGTCCAAGGTCATGCGCAAAAGTATAGACATCAAGTACCTATATACAAAGATAAACAAGAGGAAAACAAAATTAAAAGATATAAAAGAAAAGTAAAAGCAATATAAACACGGGTTACTTGCATATACGATGCTCGTATGACAAGCAAGCACAAAGTTGAAAGAAACTCTATGCTTGAGGGGAAGGGGAAAAGAAAAATCAAAAGAAAAATTAAAATAAGAAAAAGAAAAAGAGGGAACAAACTCATTTAGTTGCATTTTGGAAGGTGAAAGCTCATCATTGAAATCAAAAGTAAGGTCATGGTGGTATAGAGAGGCAAGGGGCTCCTCAATTGGTTTATTTTTAAGAAAATATGGTAGTGAGATGGGAAAAGAAGGAATATTGCTAAACTTCCTTGAAAAAGGGATGTAAGTTGAAGGGGTTTGAATTGGGATCGCACTCACCACCTCAATTACACCACCTAGCATTGAATCACAAGCTTTCTCTTCCAACTCATCTTCAATACCCTCAAAGATTTTCGATGTATTCTCAATCACCAATTGGGATATTTCACTCTCAACAAGAGCATGATCATCATTGTTAACATTCCCCAAGTATCCATGAATGAACATTGGTATCTCATCATCACCTAAACCAAACTTTTCTCTAAGCAACCTCAAATCAATGTTTAATTGCATCAATTTTGAATCGTCAATGGGTTGCGAAGAGTTTTGAGGCTCAAATTGGGTGGAGGGGTTGGTATTCACGAAGTCATGAAAAATCTCACCATCCATACTCCCTCCATCACTTTCAAAATCATCATCCTCAATCACATTCTCAAATTCCAAATGAGTTGTCTCACTCTCTTGATTACCCTTAGGCTAACTCAAATGGGAGGAGAGAGAAGAATGAAAGGCATCCTCTTGGGATGAGGCTAGTTGGGAAATTTTACTTTCCATCATTTTAATCCAAGCTTCCCTTTCATTCCTCTCTTCATCTTGTTTTCTCATAAACTCCTTATGCATCTCCATACACTCTTCTTTTTTCGATCTCCCCACTAAATTACCCTCACAAAAAGGCTCATTAGACACATAGGGGAACTCATTAGGAATCTTGTATGAAAAAGGAAAGGAAGATGAAGAATTATGCATTTGAGAAATTGGGGTGTGTGAAGCATCATTGGAATTCATTCACATAATTGATGAACATTGAAAAATATCATGAACATTATCAACATTGGGATGCATCTCATCAAAATTAGCATACAAAAGGGAAGGGTTGCCATCATTCATCAAGGGATCATCATGGGGAACATAATAATCATCATTAGAGTTTATGCAAGAGTTAGAAAAATCATGACAATTATCATAACTATCTTGCTCATTGCTATCCCGATCAAACCACAAATAGAAATCCCAAGCCTCATTCGCAGATGTGACTTGAAATTCACCATTAAATATGTTTTCAACCACCCCCCTAGTGTACTCATTCAAACCCCAATAAATTATCTCACAAGACTCCCATAAAGTACAACCAAGGTAATTAGAGAAGTCTTCAAACCTATTAAAGTATACCAAAAAGAGCTCATATTCAAATTGAGGCAAAGAAGGACATGACATTTCATTTTGGACAAATTGATCCATGACTCAATGAGGCAAAACAAATAGCAACCAAAAAAGAAAGCTCAAATATTTTTGGAATTTCCCCTTTTTTTTAAACAAAAAATAAACAAAAAGAAAAGAAAATTTTCGCAAAGACCTAGACTCAATAAGGTAATACAACAATAATGGAAGCCGTCCCCGGCAACGGCGCCATTTTCTGGTGAAGGATAATTAGGTCGTTGGACTAACTACCCTCAACCAAACAATATTTATAAACCTACACCTACACTAAACAAGTTTAGTGGTAAGTAGAGGGTCGAACCACGAAGACGACATAAACACTATCAACACCACCACCAATTAAGCTAGGTCAAAGAGATAGGATGGATAGAACAATAAACAAAAATGAGATTAATATTAAGTTAAACTAACACCAAGGGAGAGGGTCAAACATGACAATGATCTTCAATAAATTTAGGCAATGGAAATGAGTTTACATGCAAACCAAATATCTCATATAAGGCAATACCAACAATACCATCTAACCACCTATCGGGGTCAAAGGTTTTCCCAACTTAACAAATGCTCATACTATCGTCATAAGCTGTGAAAGTTAAAGTTTTTGCATAGAATCGATCACCTAATGGATATCCCTAAGTTACACTATCGTCATAACTTAGTTCAATCCACCCAATTACAACACATGATTGGCCATTTACATGGAGTAATTAGTAAAACATGGTTACAAGGTATATTTAATCACATATAACCAACATTTGTCTAGCCTAATACATTCAAGATTCACCACATGCTATCACCAATCCCTTAGTATAGGGAATTACTCACTAATCATGAACAACTAACACAAAACCCAGCAAGAAGAACAAAGAGAAGCAATTAAACTAAACAACTACTCTAATCAAGCAAGAAATTAAGAAAGAACAATAAATGAGATAGAGTTTAGAATTTTCATTGAAGTATTGAAAAGGAATCCAAGACAATGTCCCTTTGCATCTTCATCTTCTTCAATCCACCATTGAAGCTCTTCACTTTCTCTCTCTAAAATACCCTAAATTACTCTTAATCTACATTACAAAGTATAAAAACAAAGATTATATCTAAATCTAAGCCTAATTTATGTGAAGATTGATGGAGAGATGTTAGGGTCCTTAACTTCCTTTGTAGCTCTTCAAATGAATTTCAATTCTCCAAGCTTTTCATTCTCTCAAAATCAACTCCAAAAGCCTACAAAACACGAGGAAAGGCACAAAAAATATAATAAAGATAGAAACGGAGCAAAAGGGGTACAAACAAGGGACAAACGTAGAAAATCCCGCGATTAGAGGATCTAAATAGTGGCATAAATGCCACTTATCAGCTGTCAATGAAACGACAGCCGTTTTACCGTTGGAGTAAATAGTTAGCCATTTCAGGGGCATATTATGGTATCATCACTCCATCCGGCGTAAAATAGAACGACTTCCTGTTTACCGATTGGAATAAATAAACAGCCATTCTACTTTGGAAAAATATTAACCTGATGAGTAGTAAAAGATTAACCGGATGAGTAGTAAGAGCTTTATAATACTTGTAAAAAAAATGCAATAGAGAGAATATAAAATAGCAAAATCGACTGCGTCAGCCAGTAGATTAGGAAACTTTTTAAACGTTAATTGGACCCTTGTCCGGGAAAAGTACATTGATGCACACGGAACGCAGGCCGGTAAAAGAAGTTACATATATAAAAAAAAAAAAGAGAGAGAATTCATTGCTGCTTCTGTTGCTGCTGTTGATCCGGCTGCTGCTGCTCCTTTACCTACTCCTGAGCCGGCTCTTGAGTGTGCGCCTACTGCTCACCCTCTTCATGCTCTTCTTCGACCAAACCGGCCCATTCCTCGAAGGAAGCAGGCGGGTCCAGTCCAAGGACCTTGGCATCATATACCTCTAAGGCATACTTGTACCTAAGGTTGAAGAACTCGTAGACATAATCTAGGTGTATGAGCCCCCCGGGCGAGCTTAATGCGCTCCTCATTGTCGGTCTCATTCTCAGCAATCAGGCGGCATTGTTCTTTTTTAAGCTCTTCTTTATGATCCGCCTGACTAGAAGCAAGTTCATTTTTGAGCCGGTTGACGTCAGCGCGAAGGTCGGCATTTTCCTTATCAGCTCCTTCTAAAGCCTTGAGGTCGGCTTGGAAATTGTTGACCTTCAGATGTAGCTTATCCGCCTCAGCAGCCGCAATTGTTTGTTTCAGCAATTCCTCCTGTTCCAACTCTCGCCGTTTAGTTTCCATGTCATATCTAATGGCATTGTATTGGGAAACATCAATGAGCTCAGATGCCCGTCTCTGGGCATTCCTTACCTCCTCTTGCTTCTTGCGCAAGGGGACCTGAAGCCCGTCAACTCTCAGCATCACTTGTGATATCAGCCGGTAAAGGAATGTTAGAATTATTTTCAAACAACTAAAACGGAAAACAAAGAAATTACAAGAAGGTGATGCATCCGGTAAAATTACTTCAGCCACAAGAGAAGTGATCCGGTCAATGTTGACTGTATGCACATCCGGCACAACCTCTTTCTCGGTCCGGGTTAGGGTCCGGATCATCCTCTTGGCATACTGTTGATAGTTGGGTCGGCTAGAGGTAGCATCTGCAATTAGAGATTTATTTGTCAGGTGTTGAGCATACGCCGCGCGCTAATATTCTGACGGTTGCCAGAAGAATCCCCGGATTTGCAAGCTTGGGTCTTTACTCGCATAGGCCCAACCGGCCAGGGGGGATCAAAGGCAAAAGTCATACCTTTGTCGGACTGTGGGGTAGTATCACCCCCAGCCGCGTTTTAGCCATTACCCGTTTGAGTCTGGCCAGTCGGAGTCACCGGCTCCTTTACACCGTCATCCACCACCTCAATAGTGGGAACAATTCCACTAAGGCTTTTGCCTCCAGTAGTGGGCCTGCCTCTTGCAGGCGGTTTTGGAATAGACTTAACCGGCGGGGGAAACGACATCTTCAGTACCTTAACAGCAGGCTGAGGAATGTCCCCCACCGGTCTTTTGACCATCTTAGACAAGGAGCGAGGAACGACTTTGTTCCCAGCCTGCAAATATACAAAACCAACCGGTTAATGTCAACACGGCATACAAATGCTACAACCGGTGAAGTAGAGGAAATAAATGTTACCCCGCCGTCTTTAGCCGCCAACTGCGACTTTTTCTTCTCAATTTGCTCCTTCCGGAGCAGAGCGGCTGAGGTAGCCGGTGTCTTTTCTTTTGGTATCTTCTCCATCGCAACTTCTGCAAAAACAAAAGAAGAATGGTTAACATGCAGTATAAAGTACCAATATCAAGTGGCAAGGGCCGGTGATTAATAAAAACCTACTCTTAGGAAACATGGTGCTAAGGTTGAAGGCGGAGAGAAATGCCTCATCCTTGAACTAGTCCGGGTGGGGCACCCAGAACTGAGGAACTATTATCTCGCTCCCAACATCCAGGCGGAGAGTTTTCTTTTTGAAGAGACCCTTCTCCATGATTTGGTCTCATGCCTCGCTTGGGACTTTAGGCAGAGCACACTTCCTACCAAGCAAAGCTGGGTATTTATTGTATGTACGCAGCCGGCGATTAAGTTGAGGAGATGGAGAAGAGACGACATAAAATTTGCTCTTCTAGCTACTCCATTTGGATGGTATGTCCAACGTCATCATATATTCCGGGTGCGTGGTTAGAGTATACCACGCATTCCACCCGACCGGCGCCCTGCTGAGATAATGCATGTGTGCAAAGGCTTCCCAGCTTGGTTTGAACTCCTGCATCTCTAAGGCGGCAATGTATCCAAGTATGTTGACCCATGAGTTAGGGGTAAACTGCCATACGCCCAAGTCATACCCCCTTAGTATGGCTTTAATACAGTGGTGAAGGGGGAAACGGAGGCCGACTGTGAATGCCGCCTCATAGCAGCCGAAGTAGTTATCGGCATTGTCCACGTCGTCGGTCCAAACGACGCTTGCCTTTATAGGCAGGACAACCACTTCCCAGTTCTCCTCTATCGGCTTCTTCTCCAAGAAAGCAGGTAATGTTGCATTTGGAGTAACCACATCCCTGGCGAACATGGTCATATCGGTAGGGTCGCCAGCAGCCGGCCACTTATAGGCTTCCTCGTCAATAGGGGCAGCCGTTCCAGGAAACTCCTCATCAGAGCCGGACTCCTCATTACCGGAAGATCCCTCTCTGGATTCTTCACCGGATCCCTCTCCGGATTCCTTAGTGTTGGAACCAGAGCAATCCAAGATACTGTCACCCGGTGTGCTAGGTGTATTCGGGGAATCATGCGGAACCTCTTCATTAGGACCCATCTCAGCCAGTTCCTCGACTTGTTCTTGATTTATAGGGTCAGCCGGATCAACGGCTGCATCGTCGGACTGGTAGTCAGGGTCAACTGTCGTCACTCTGATCCGAGCCATTCTGTCCTGCACATGAACATAGACGGTCGGATTCGATGTAGGTGAAGGTTGTTCCAAGCACCCCTAGACGGCAATCCCAGTCTTAGACTCAACCGTTTTTGGTGACCGGCTGACCACAGTCGTAGGCTGAGCCGTGTGTGCATTGGTGTAGTCCATATCCTATTACTATGCAACCGGAAATAAAAGAAAGTGACAAGTATGGGATGAAGGCGGTACCTTTGAATTGAGAAAGTTGAAAGAGTTGGCTTGAAGTCACCTCAAGCGGGGAACTCCGCAAAAGTGTTTAAAGCTGAAAAAGACAAAGTAAATACTTGGCCGGTTATCCACT
This sequence comes from Chenopodium quinoa, assembly GCF_001683475.1. Lineage (NCBI taxonomy): Eukaryota > Viridiplantae > Streptophyta > Magnoliopsida > Caryophyllales > Amaranthaceae > Chenopodium > Chenopodium quinoa. The sequence continues at coordinate 1,380,726 of NW_018743218.1, forward strand.
AACTCGCCCAAAAACACCCTAGACGATGTTCAATGAGGTGGGTCTGAAGTACCCCAGACGGTGTAAAGCCGGATGGGGTTCCCTTACAAACATTTGTAAAGGCAAGCTAGATTATTGTAAAGCTCTTTATGATACCAAGACGGTATTCAGCGAGCTAGGTCAGAAGTACCCCAGACGGTATAAGACCGGATGGGGGGTTATGACTTGCATTTTTGTAAAACTTAGCTAGATAAATTGTAAAATTCACTGAATAATACCCCAGACGGTATTCAGTGAGCTAAGTTAGAAGTACCCCCAAAACGGTATAAAACCAGATAGGGGGGTTGTGATAAGCTTCAGTAAAAATAGTAAAAAGAAATGTAAGGCTCACTCCATGATACCCTAGACGGTATCAAAGAAGTTGCGTCAGAGGTACCCCATCCGGTAAAAATACCTGATGTAGGTGCTGCAAGCAACATTTAGTCAACCATACCCCAAACGGTAAACTACCGGATGAGGGTATAGTAAGACGTGTTTCAAAAAGGCCTATTTAAACAATACCTAGACGGTGAGTCACCGGATGGGGGTGCATTGAATGCACCTTAAAATTTGAAAAGGTCATGAATAGACAAGGATGATGACCCAACCGGCTTTAAAAACCGGTTGGGGTGTTTTGAAATCATCACTTGACAAAACAAATACCCAGGAGGTGTTATACCGGATGGGGATACTATGAATGCCTGGTGATTAGGGGATTTTTCCCCACCAATCACCATCTGACAAGTGGACCAATCAGGTTCCGCGATGTGTCCGTCACATGGGCCAATAGGAGCCTGCCACGTGTCAAGCAATGATCCGTCCACCATGGACCAATTACGACACGACACATGTCCTTCCCATGACACCTGGGATAACCGGTCACCTAGGCCCAACTCCCGAGGGAAGCCCAATCAGCCCAAGGTTAACCTAAACCTAGATTGACACGTTTCCCGAGGTTATAAATACCTCCCTTAATCCTCATTAAGGGAGATTACACGCTAAAAACGCAGATTACACACATTAAACACTCTCACCTAGAGAGACCCAATCACTTTAATTTCCGCATTAATTACTCCTTAATCAAGTACTAACTTGACCGTCGGAGGCGGATCTCCAATCATCCGGAGCATCCGTTTGTTTTGCAGGTACAGGCGTCCGGTTCCAGTCTCGGAATTGTAACTCTCCCGCAGGACATCAGAAAACCTCGAAACATTTGGCGCCGTCTGTGGGGAGAGTACTTCTGAGATGGCATCCACGTCTGTACCGACTCCTGAAGAGAGACGTCCCCTGGACGACCCTCAAGTTCAGTCGGACCACGATACTGAGAATGAATTTGAAGTTGAAGCTCACACAGCTTCAGACGGGACCCTAAGGGCCCGACGTACCCGTCATACCGAAAGAAGGGAACGGGAACATCTTCAAACAGGAAGCGAGCCAGCAGGCGCACCGCCTGTTCGGCAGCAGCCGACTGATGGGTCTGCTCCCATCACAAGGAAAGAACTCATGACCTTCATGAGGGACTTCAAGGGAGAAATTCAAGAGTTGATCAACAAGAAGCCGCCTGCTCTGGACAAGGAGCAGTCGGCTAAGAAACATTCAACTTCACAGAAGAGGAAGCCAGTTCAAGGGCGAGAGGCGACTCCTCATCCTAAATCTAGGAAGCGGGAGCCGACTACCCTTGATTTCACAAAATACCGTTTTCCTACTCCAGGAACTAGGAAACCTGTTCGTCATATTCAGGCGGACGGGTCGAGGAAAACATACACAGACGCTCTGCTACTGCTAAAGCAGAAGAAGAGTGACCGATTGTCAGAGTCGGCCTCTACTTCAAACTTCCAAGACAGTCTGCGAAATACCTCGATGAGGCATACTCAGTCGTATCATGAGAGTTAGTCAGTCAGGCTATCATAGCGACCAGGCGGTACCAAACTTACCGTTTGTACCGCAACAACATTATTTTTTACAGCCACCTCCGTTTGGTGGACATGCAGCAAAAAACGTCCAACCTATGGACTGGAAGCTACGGTTGCTTAGACTTGGTGAACAGCCGTCGGCCTTCTCCAAGGAAAATGTATTAGTAGGCGCCTATGACGGCACTACTAACCCAGAAGACCATCTGATGGCATTCACCAACCTGATGTACCTTCAAGGGTTGGATGATCCCACTTGGTGCAAGTGTTTCCCAGCGACTCTCAAAGGAATCGCACAACAATGGTTCCCAGCGACTAGTTGTGTAAATAACTTCAAGACGCTTGCTTACTTATTCACCTCCAACTTCGCCATGAACATCCCTGCGAAGAAGGCGACCCTTGATTTAGGAACAATTCAGCAGGGCGAGAAGGAGGGGCTTCGTTCTTACATCAGGCGGTTTAATCTGATGAGAATACAGATTCAAGGGTTACCGGATGAAGTAGCCTATACTGACTTTTTCAGAGGTCTCAAAGACGGGTCGACCTTCAAATTTGATTTGGTCCGAAAGAGGGTGGCGACTCTTCAAGAGGCCTTGATTGAAGCGGAAGCCTATATACAGGCGACTGATCTTTGTAGTACGGTAAAACAGTCAGACGGGAAAAGGTCCGACAAAAGAGAAGGACGACAGAAGCAGTCGTCAAACAAAGACGAGAAGAGAAAAGAGGTCTGGGCGGCTGATTCCTCTAAACAGCCGGCCTAGAAAAAGAAAAAAGAATTCAAACCATACTCCCCAAAGTATGCGTTTAACAAGGATAGCCAGTTTATCCTAAAGGAAATCAAGGGACGAATCTCAATTGAGAAGCCGGTCCCCATGAAGGGTTCTGCAAACAACCGGAACCAAGAAAAATTCTGTGATTATCATGAATATGTTGGTCATCACACCAATGATTGCATCAGTCTCATGCGGTATCTTGACCGCTTGGCTGAGCAAGGTGATCTTGACACTTATGTCAAGAAATCTACGGGGAACACTTCCTCAAAAAAGCAGTCGGCTAAAAAGAATCGAAAGGCCGACAACTCCGATACAGATGATGCAGTCGTCTACACCATTGCAGGCGGCTTCTCAGGAGGCGGCCCCACTATTAGGGGCAACAAAGACAATATCAGGCGGTTAGATGTAAATTCCGTTCACCAAGAACGACCCTCCAAATATTCATTTCCTGAGATTGTCATCCTTGCAGAAGATCTAGGAGGGGTAAGAGGGCCGCATGACGACCCTATCGTTATTGAATGTAAAGTGGCCAACCAGAGATTTGGCCGTATCCTCATAGATACCGGAAGCTCCTTATATCTCATCAGTAGCAAATGTCTGTCGAAACTAAAATATCAAACTGATTGCATACATCCGGCATCCCACCCTTTAGTAGGGTTTGGAGGAGGAGTCGTCCACCCAGTGGGACGAGTGGATTTACCCATCCGCCTGGGCGAAAAAAGGGGAAGGACGACACATGGTAGTCCGGTTCCTGGTAGTAAAAGAACTCTCGGCCTACAACATGATTCTGGGACGACCAACCCTGAATAATTCCAAGGCTGTTATAATCACATCTCTTATGTTGCTCAAGTTTGAGAGGGATAATGGAACATTCGGGTCCCTAAGGGGAGATCAGAGGATGGCCCGAGAGTGTTATCTCTCGGATGTCAAGCCCACTGTTATGGCCACTGGGTCGAGTGGTGGGAAAATAGACCTTGACAATGTCAAGGAGAGTGCGCATGTTCAAGAAGCAGGCGGCAAGAAGAGAAAGACATCCCAGACAGGGGCCGCAAGAAAAGACTGAAAATAGCAATCATTGGCAGAGGAGCGGTCGGATGAATTCCGCCCTCAGCCGGCTGGTGAGCATACGGACTTGATCTTAGACGATTCACGTCCTGAGCGAACAGTCAAAGTTGGGACGACTGCTCTGAGACTCCTGGGTGACGACTTTCACAAACTATTGAAAGAATACAAGGAAATCTTTGCATTAGAAGTCCATGAAATGCCAGGTATTAGTCCTGATCTGGCGGTACATAAACTGGCCGTGGATCCGAAAAAGAAGCCGGTACGGCAGAAGAAGCGGAACCATGGCGAAGAAAGAAGTCAGGCGGCAGCCGCCGAAGTTAAAAAATTACTTGATGCAGGGTTCATTCGGCAATGTTACTTCCCAGACTGGGTTGCAAATGTGGTGCTTGTTAAAAAGCCGAATGGCACCTGGCGAATGTGTGTAGACTACACAGACTTAAACAAGGCGTGCCCCAAAGACAGTTACCCTCTGCCTAAAATTGATAACCTGGTCGACTCAACAGCCGGCCATGCTTTGATGAGCTTTATGGACGCCTACTCTGGTTTCCATCAAATTCCTTTATGGAAGAAAGATCAGGAGAAGACGGCCTTCGTAACTGATCAGGGGTTATACTGTTACCCGGTCATGCCGTTTAGTCTTAAGAATGCCCCGGCCACTTTCCAGCGAATGATAAACACTGTGTTCTTTGATCAAATTGGGAGAAATGTCGAGGAATATATTGATGATATGATTGTCAAGTCTAAACTTCAGAAAGATCATCTGTCGGACCTCCGAGAAACTTTCGCCACACTCAGGCGGCACCATGTCATGCTCAATCCCAAGAAATGTGTCTTTGGAGTTGAGTCTGGGAAATTTCTCGGATTCCTTATCAATCAGAGAGGAATAGAGGCAAACCCTGAGAAGGTGCAGGCGGTCATTGACATGCAGTCGCCTCGTACCATCCGAGAGGTTCAGAAGTTAACAGGTTGTCTGGCGGCCTTGGGAAGATTTCTAAGCCAATCAGGCGACAAATGCCTATACTTTTTCCAGGCAATTAAGAAAAAGGCAAGGTTTGAATGGGGGTCGGATGCTGAGACGGCCTTCCAAAAATTGAAAGTTCACTTGCATTCCTTGCCGAGGCTGGTCAGCCCTTTGCCTAAAGAAGTACTCTACATGTACCTGGCCGTCTCTGATCATGTGTTAAGCGCTGTTCTCCTTGCTGAAAGAGACGGCTGTCAGCTCCCGGTCTACTTTGTCAGTCATGTACTGAAAAATGCCGAGTTGAGGTATCCCTTAGTGGAGAAATTTGGTCTTTCACTCTTCATGGCTGTTAAAAAATTGAAGCCCTACTTTTTTGCACATGCAGTCGTCGTGTATACAGACCAACCTATCAAGCGGCCACTGACCATCATGGAGTCGTCAGGCCGAATGATCAAATGGGCCATAGAAATTCAGAGCCTCGAAGTTACTTTCGAGCCTAGAAAAGCAGTGAAGGGGCAAGCCTTTGCTGACTTTATTGTTGAGATGACTCGTCCTCCGGACTCTCAAGTTACAGACCAAGTCTGGAAGGTATATGTGGACGAAAGCTCTACTTTAAATGGTTGTGGAGCAGGCGTCATATGTCAGTCGCCAGAGGGCGACAGGTACGAGTATGCTCTACGCTTCAGTTTTCAGGCCTCAAACAATGAGGCAGAATATGAAGCTTTACTAGCCGGAATCCGCATGTGCAAGGCGGCAGGGGCAAGAAAAATAGACGCCTGTTCCGATTCACAATTGATAGTGAGTCAGTACAATGGCGAATACGAAGCAACCCATCCGGCCATGATCAAGTATTTACAGGCGGTCCGACAAGCAGTCGGCTCCCTTGAGGATTTCCATCTGACCCAAGTGTCGAGATCAGAAAACAACCAGGCGGATGTACTTTCAAAATTAGCATCATCCGCCTCCTGTGATACTCCTCGAACTAATTTTTGGGAAGTAATGGAGAAGAGAAGCATCGAGGAAGACCCTATTGGAATCCTAGACAGAAGCTCAACCTGGATGGATCCAATCTGGGCATATCTGACAAACGGTACCCTGCCGTATGATCATCAACAGGCGGCAGCAGTGAAAAACCGAGCAACCAGTTTTGAAATAATAAAGGGAGAACATCACAAAAGGGGGTACCTTCAACCCTTCTTAAAGTGTGTTACTCCAGAAAAGGGACGAGAGATACTAGACGATCTTCACTCTGGTTATTGTGCTTCCCATATAGGCGGTAGGACGCTTGCTCAATGGGCAAGGCGGCAGGGCTACTTTTGGCCTACTTTAGAAGCAGATGCGATGGAGATGGTGAAAAAATGTGACAAGTGCCAAAGGTTTGGCAAACTAATTCACCGTCCGGCTACTGACCTCACTACCATTCATAGCCCACTACCGTTTGCTAAGTGGAGCATGGATATTCTGGGTCCATATACGCCTGCTACAGGCGGAAGGAGGTACATACTTGTTGCCGTCGACTACTTCACTAAATGGGTAGAGGCGGAGGCTGTAAAGGGAATCAAGACGAAAGATGTAATTTCATTCATTTGGAAAAATGTCATCACTCGGTTCTGGGTTCCCATGTCTATGGTTTTTGATAATGGTCCCCAATTTGAGACGCCTGTTCTCAAAAGCTGGTTGGGTGACCAAGGAATTGCACACTACTTTGCATCTGTCGGCCGTCCACAAGCAAACGGCCAGGTAGAAGCCTTTAATAAAATCATCTCAGACGGTCTCAAGAAAAAGATTGAACGAGCAGGCGGCCTATGGGCGGATGAATTACCACATGTTCTATGGGCCATTAGGATGACTGAAAAAGGGGCGACTGGAGAAACTCCATTCCTCCTAACTTATGGTGCGGAAGCTGTTCTTCCAATAGAACACTACGAGCCGACTCTTCGAGTAATGCTATATGACGAAGAGGCAAACTGGGAAGCCATGCGCCTGGCATTAGACTCACTTCCTGAAAGGAGGGGCAATGCTGTCTTGCGCCATGAAATTTACCGCCTAAGAATGACTAGATCATACAACAAAAAAGTACACAGGCGTCCACTCAAAGTGGGGGACTTTGTACTTAGAAAAATGGAAGCAGTTGGTAGGGCTAATGAGTCTGGCAAACTAACTCCCAACTGGGAAGGACCCTACCGAATCTGTGAAGAGGTCAGGGACGGTACCTACCGTCTGGGAACACCAGACGGCCAACCGTTGCCTCGAACTTGGAATGTAGATAATCTTAAGAAATATTTCTTTTGAATGATGTAAATAGTCAAGGGCTACTTAATAAAAGTTTGCTTACTTAATATTCAATTTTGTACTAAGAGGGGCACGCCTACTAACAAACAGTCGGCTACTCTCCATACTCAATTTTCATTCTTACTTCAGAGGGGCATGCCGTCTGTACCTTTACAGTCGGCTACTCTCCATTGAGTATTTTACTCTATCTTCTAAGGGGCATGCCGCCTGTACCTTTACAGTCGGCTACTCTCCATTGAGTATTTTACTCTATCTTCAGAGGGGCATGCCGCCTGTACCTTTACAGTCGGCTACTCTCCATTGAGTATTTTACTCTATCTTCAGAGGGGCATGCCGCCTGTACCTTTACAGTCGGCTACTCTCCATAAAAGAGGGCCGACTAGTTCCAAACACACAGCCACCCCCTTATACTTAACTAAAAATGATCAGGGCCTGGCCGACCCTGTGCCTAAACAGGCGGCTACCCTCCTTTTACTTAGCACCTACGTTCACCAAGAACTAACCAAGGCCAAATGCCGAATAATCAGACCAGGCGCCAAGCCAACTGATCCAATCTTCAAAACTAATACGACTTGTCCCAACATCATAGCAGGCGTCCGGCGGCATCCCTCCGGATGAAATTCGTCGCAGAGAGAAGCTCCCTTTTGGGTGGAACATTGCTCTATACACTAATTACACGGCACCTATACGACTGTCCCCAAGGGCAACCACGTAGCCATTTTTGAGACAAGGATAAATCTATCACTAACAAAACCATTGGTAGCAGTTGACATCTGAGTCAGATGACCGCCTGTATTACTTGGGATAAATACAGGGGGTACCTCTTGAGTTAATAGCCAACAAACATTGGCGAATCAAAAGGTTCAGCCGGCCTCCGCCGCCTGGTACCTTTACTACTCAAGCAGGAGTGACGGCGACTGAGTAACTCCAAAGTTAACTCATAGTCACTCTCTCAAACTTAGTATGGAGTCTATAAGGTATGAGTCGTCCGCCTGTTTTTAGCAAACAGGGGCTCTCAACCACTACTCCTTCTAGGTTAACAACCTATGAGTTAAAAGCCAACAAACATTGGCAAATAAAGGGGAACAACCAGTACCCACCGCTTGATACCTCTACTACTCAGTTACTTGGCGACTAGGTAACAATCATGTTTACTTGGTAACTCCTTAAAAATTTAGTATGAAACTAAAAAGGTGTTCATACAGCACCGGCTCACACTAGATTAAATATGGCGGGGAACAGTCGGCCTAGATGGCCTAAAGTCTCTAGCCTAAAAACATGACAAGTAGGAAACCACTTTCCTACTTGGTTAATTTTATATGACGGAACCGCCTGCCTAAAGGGGATCCAGTCTTTAAAATGGTTCGAATACCGATTGGATAAATGGCCGACTGATCGTCTAGCCTGGAAACAGACAACCAGTCGTCCAAGGGCATAGGCGGCGTGACTAACTATCCGTACCTGTTTGCAACTATCGGCCATGTAAAACAGTCGGTATAGTGTACAATTGGATATCAGAATATTCAATACTTAAACAAATTTGAAGCAAAACAAAAAATTTATTAAAAAGAAGCCGGTCATTAAAGACCGGCAAAATATTCAGAGCCCCGGCCCCCTGGCCAGGTAAATACAAAACAAACGGCACGCAGGCCGTGGAAAGAAGACATAAAGCTTAAGAAGGGGGCAGATCTTCAATATTAGCAGCTGCCGCCTGGTCAGCACTCTTCTTGCTGGACTCGGCTTCAGCTGCATCCTTCTTTGATGCATTACCCCCAAGCGGCGCAAGCGCCACTACCGGCTCCTCCTCCTCCTCCAACGCCTCTTCCTCAACAGCCGCCAGGATCTCTTGATTATATCTATCAGAACACTGGCGGTACGTTTTTTCCCATGAGGCAAAGTCGGCATTGGGGAAGAGGCGGCCCCAAGTCATGCGCTGGATTTGAGCAGAGTCTTCCATCATCTCCCGGACCAGCTCTTTCTTTTCTTGCTCGGCCTTTTCCGAGAGCTCCTGAGTAAGACTCTTCTCCTGGGTCACCAGGCGTACCTTTACGCTCGCCAAGGATTTCTCCAAGGTTTCGTATGAGGACATCTTTTGGCGAAGAGGTCTCAGCTCGGCCTTGAGGTTGTTGATGGGCCACCTCTAACTGAGCCCGGATAGCGGCGGTAGCCTGCGCCTGATAATAAAGAATATCAATGGTCAGAACTTCATTTTGGGCAATTTGAAACATTGCCTTATCACAGTCAGAGGAGGCCATATCTTTTGCAGCCTTTACCTCTTTGTTCTTCCGGTCAAGCGGCTTGCGAAGGTCGTTCACTCGGAGCAGGGCCTAAGTAAAAAGGGGAACAGACGTCAGTTTCCAAACAAAAAGAGAAAACAGGCGTCCTGGAATTCAAATACTCAAAAATATGCTAAGTATACCTCAGCAAGGACCCCTGCAATCCCGTCTAGGTCAAGGGTGCCGACACCCCTGACCGCCTCCCTTTCAGCTGGAGGAACGGCCTTGATCATAGACTTGGCCACCTCGACCAAGTCAGGCTCCTGAGGGCCGGCTGCATCAAGCATAAACAAACGGATTAGACCTAGTAAAGAAGGGAGCAAGTCTAAAATTTACAAGGATAATTTCATACTTCTAGGTGGCCCAGCTGGAGTTTTAGAAGAAGTGGCCGGCTGTTTCTCAGCCGCCACATGTTTCCAGGCAGAACCAGGAGAGCTCGCAACAGCCGTCCTCCGGGCCTTGGGGTCCGGCTGTTGGGAAGAAGAAGCTCTTGGAGCGCTCGTCTTAAAAAGAAGAAAAGTCAGTATATGCATAAACACAACTCCAAAAAGAAGGTGAAAGGTTCGAAGCCCACCAAGGGTGCCCCCTTGTTGGGGGAGTCGGTTGAAGACTGTTGCATGATGGAGGCCCGCAACATGGCCGCCGCAGTCTTGGATGCGGTAATTTTGCTCATGGCGTCCGCTGCAAAAACAAATAGCAAAGTTAATAAAAGACATAACAAGAAATGCACGGAAAAGCAGAGTACTCGACAGGCCGGCTACCTCTTGAGCACCGACTGCTGAGGCCACAAGCGGCCAAAAAGTACTCGTCGTAGAGCCATTTGAAGCTCGGGACGCAGTGCAGGGGTACTTGCTCTCGTACCCCTGAAGTAGAGTTCACCTTCGACTCTACTTTGAAGAGTCCTTTATCTAGGATCTCTTTCTTAGCCTTTGGGGGAACAGGCGGCATGCTGCGGCCGCCTGCAAGAAGGGGCGGATTCCTGTTCCACCTGTTGAAGCGCTTGTTCAGCTCTGTGTCTGAACTCTCAATGATGAAGAAGGTGCTCCGCCAGTCCTTCCATTTGTTTGCTTTACCTCTCGTCATGAGGTAGCCCCTGTGGCTCGTCAATTGATACCAGCCGGTACCGCCTGCCTTAGGGGTCCGGCTGAGGTAGTTCATGTGAGCGAAAGCCTCGAAGCTCGGCTTCACCCCGTGTAGTTCGCACCCGGCCACATAGCCGAGTACGTTGACCCAGGAGTTCGGGGCTAACTGCCATAACCCCAACTCATACCCATCCAAGATCCGCTGAACAGCCGGATGTAGTGGGAAGCGCAGCCCAGCCTTGATGGCCGCCTCGTAGCAGCCAAAGCAGGCGCCATCATAACTGGTACCAGTCGGCCAGACGACTGTGTCTTCTGGATCCGGCACGAACACTAAAAAGTCGGGGCCCATTGTGTGGTTTGCAATAAAGCTCTCCACTTTCTCTTGCATGGCTTTGATCCGGCCCCGAGGTACCGTGCAGTAGTAGGGGGTATTTTGCTCTCGGTGAGAGGCGGATGGCTCCGCCCAATCGTCCCCCTTCTCAACTGCGTGAGAAAGCCTCGCCTCTTATAGGCGGCTGTTTTTCTCTTCTGTGTCCAGGGAAGCATGGCCAGAAGAGCTAGACTCGGAATCGTCCTCTGACGAGTCCGAAGAGGACGACTCTTCCCCTCTCCCGGAGGGGCCCGCCTCCTCTCCTTTAAAAGGAGCAGGAGAGAATGTAGAATTGTCAACTGTAAAATGGGAAGGGGTCACTTTGACTCCTCCCTCAGAACTGCCGGCTTTCAAGCCGCTTTGTTTCACTTCCACATTTGGCGCCTGGTCAGATGTTTCACTAATCAGCACCTTGTGGGAGGAGCCGTCTGAGTTTGAGATCCTGGCAGTCTTTTTCGTTCTGGCCATCATGCTCTACATAGACACAGATACAGTCGGACTTTGTATAAAGGGCAAAGATAGGTCCAAAAAAGGGCAGGCGGCACTCCTAGTCCTAGATTCAGCCGTCCCCGATGACCGGCTGTTCACTAACCTAGGTCGTGTCGTGTGCTTTCGTGGTGCCATTTCAAAAAAGAATAAAGTAAAGAGAAAATTAAGAGTAAGAGAACCGACGATTACCTGAACGAGTGACGATTAATGAAGTTCTGAAAATCCTTTGCAGTCGGCTTGTCAGAGCAGGCGGTAGGCAGAAACGGTCCAAAATGTCAGAGCAAGTTCAGGGGTCCGAATGTTCTCTCACAAAGTTTTCAAGTGTTAAAATGACCGAAGTCAACACTCCTTTATATAGGCGAAGTGAGAAGGCGAAGGGTCACTTCCAGAATTCAAAATTTTGGCGGGAGAATCTCTCGGCCTCTCGCCGAGTGACACCTGTAGCAGGCCGTCGCCTGTTACAGGGCGATATCTGTCACAGGTAACACGTGACCAGTCACGTGCCACCTGTGAGGGGCAAATGATTAGGGGATTTTTCCCCACCAATCACCATCTGACAAGTGGACCAATCAGGTTCCGCCATGTGTCCGTCACATGGGCCAATAGGAGCCTGCCACGTGTCAAGCAATGATCCGTCCACCATGGACCAATTACGACACGACACGTGTCCTTCCCATGACACCTGGGATAACCGGTCACCTAGGCCTAACTCCTAAGGGAAGCCCAATCAGCCCAAGGTTAACCTAAACCTAGATTGACACGTTTCCCGAGGTTATAAATACCTCCCTTAATCCTCATTAAGGGAGATTACACGCTAAAAACGCAGATTACACACATTAAACACTCTCACCTAGAGAGACCCAATCACTTTAATTTCCGCATTAATTACTCCTTAATCAAGTACTAACTTGACCGTCGGAGGCGGATCTCCAATCATCCGGAGCATCCGTTTGTTTTGCAGGTACAGGCGTCCGGTTCCAGTCTCGAAATTGTAACTCTTCGTAGGACATCAGAAAACCCCAAAATACCTGGTTATTTAAAGGATAAGTCTATTTTGGAATGGATCATAGACCCCCCAGGCGGTGTTAAACCGGATGGGGTGTTTAGAATGCATAATTCTTAAAGGTTGAAGACCCCTCAGACGGAGCTATGCCGGATGAGGGAGACAATTCAGCACTGGGATATGGGTTAAAGGCCCCCCAGGCGGCATGCAACCCGGATGGGGTAAAAACGTTCAAAGTCCTCAAAAGCGGGAGTTAAAAGTAGAAAGAAAAGAATAGCTGGTACCTTAGAGATTGGAGAAAGAATACTCAACTAGTAGCCGGATGTGCTTGATTTGAAAATGCCGGATGCAAGAAAACTTAGGAAATTATGCAGCCGGTATCAGAGCTCTCTCAGAAATTTTTGAAAAATTTTGCAAAGTGTGGAGGAGAGAGAGAGTGTCTCTCATTTATAGAGAAGGAGCAGAAGGCGAAACGATGTCTTCTGCCCTAAAAACTTAAAATTTGAAAAAAGGAGGGAAGAAGATGAACCGTCTCCTCCCATGCGTATGACACTTGTCACAGGTGACACGTGGGCATGCCACGTCACACCTGTGAGGGGCAGATGTTTAGGGTAAAATACCCCTAAGACACGTGGCCCTATAATGGCTTGCCACGTGTCAAGGTCGTAACGGTCAGCAAAGGCCCAATCCCTTTGCGACACGTGTCATTGTACCCTAATTGAGGTACAACTCTCCCCTACTATAAATAGTACGGGAAGACCTCATTAATGGGGATCGAATCATTTTCCAACAACCAACCAAACACAAATCCCCTTGCAAACGCTCTCAAATCGAGAAGCATTTATTGTCTTATTTCCTCATTAAGAAAGAGACTAACTTAATCTTCGGAGGCGAAACACCCCAGCCCCAGCCAGAGTATTCCGTTATTTGTGCAGATACAGGCAAAGGAAGGAGCATACTAGGAAATTGTAACTCTCCCGTAGGACACACAAAAAACCCCCAAACAAATACCCTTTGGTTACTTTTTGGTATCCCACAAAGAAACACTTATCTGATTTTGGGTGAAGTTTGTCCAAAATTAATCGTTTGACATATGCTTCGCATCCCCAAATCTTGAGAAAAGACAACCTAGGAGGTTTCTTAGTTCATAATTCATATGGAGTCTTTTCAACAGCTTTTCACAGAGCTCGGTTTAGTGTTAGTGCCACGGTTTGTAGAGCATGCCCCCAGAAAGAGATAGGAAGTTCACTAAGACCCATCATTGATCGAACCATGTCTAATAAGGTTTGATTTCTCCGTTCAGACACTCCGTTCCATTGAGGAGTTCCGGGTGGTGTCAGCTCTGAAAGAATACCATTTTCGTTCAAGTGATCGTCGAATTTATGGCTCAAATATTTGCCACCTCGATCCGATCGAAGTGCTTTAATTTTCTTGCCAAGTTGATTCTCAACTTATTTCTGAAATTCTTTGAATTTCTCATAAGATTAAGATTTATTTGACATTAGGTAGACATAGCCATATCTACTAATATTGTCGGTGAAAGTGATGAAATATCGGTAACCTTGTCTTCCGGGTATACTCATTGGTCCACATACATCCGTGTGTATAAGACCTAATAAGTCACTAGCCCTTTCTCTTAACTTGGTGAACGGTTGTTTTATCATCTTGCCTAATAGACATCCATCGCAATTTTCTAACGACTCCAAGTCGAATGAGTCAAGAACACCTTCTTGTAGAAGTTTCTTGATGCGTTTGACGATAATATGGCCAAGACGACAATGCCACAAGTAGGTTTGATTCAACTCGATGGTATTAGCCTTTTTGGCAGTATCATTAATTTTATAGACTTGTTTGTTAAGAGAAAGCACATAAAGACCATTTTTTGAATATGCCTTACAATATAAAACATTATCGAAATAAAATGAACAACTATTGTTCTTAATTCGAAATTCAAAACCATTGGCGTCCAACGCCGAGATTGAAAAAATGTTTTTGGTAACTCTAGGAACATGATAACAATTGTCAAGTTCTAAGATAAGCCCAGAAGGCAAAGACAAACTGAGAGTTCCAATGGAGATGGCAGACATCCTTGCTCCATTGCCGACCCGAAGCTCGACTTCTCCCTTCTCTAGCCTCCTGAGCATTGGAACAAAGGTGTGAGCCACATCCGGTATCTAATACCCATGATGTTTTGCTATCGAAGTTTAAGTCTATAACAAAAATACCTGATGATGAAGCAATAGTGTCGTTCTTCTTATCTTCCTTGCATTTGTGGTAGTCCAGCTTCCAATGTCCTTTCTTCTTGCAGTAGAAACATTCGAAGTCGGATTTGGAAGAACCTACCTTTTTGTCCTTAGGCGGAAAATTTTTCTTTTTCCCTTTAAAGCTCTTCTTCTTACCCAAGCGCTTAAATGGATTGCCCTTTCTCACCATGAGCATATCATGTTTTCCCTCATCTTTGAGGGTTTGCTCGGCTTTCTTCAACATACCATGAAGCTCGGTGAGAGTTTTCTCCATGCTGTGCATATTATAGTTCATCTTGAACTGATGATAACCCTTATGCAGCGAGTGGAGAATGATGTCAATTGCCATCTCGGTTGAATATCCATCATCTAGCCTTTCCATGTTCTCAAATAATCCAATCATTTTAAGAACATGCGGGCTAATCGACTCCCCTTTCTTGAGCTTGCTCTCAAGGATTTGCCTATGGGTTTCGAACCTTTCAGTTGGTGCCTGCTCTTAAAACATATTATGAAGCTCAAAAACAATCTCAAAAGCCGTCTCCTTTTCAAAGATAGTCTTTTGAAGGTCCACAAAAATAGTGGCCAATATGATGGGTATTCAACCAAAATGGTTGCGTGGCAAAAGTATTTACCAAACTAAGCTTCCAGGCTAAAACGCTGTCTCGGTCAGCGTTTTATGCCTGGGTTTTTTTTTAAAAAAAAATCAACCTAAAAACGCTATCTGGGACAGCGTCTTTGTTGTTGACCTTTTTTTTAAAAAAATTTTGTAATTGCCTTTTATTTATAAAAATGTTTTTAAAAAACAAAAACAGTTATACCAAAGACGCTGTCCCAGACAGCGTTTAACTTTGGAACTATAAACGCTGTCTTAGACAGCGTTTAAGGTTATTAATGAAACGCTGTCTGAGACAGCGTTTCTGTCGTTTTTTTTTTTCCTCCAACAGCGTATTTCATTTCATTTCCTCCTCCTTCATTCTCAAACCCCTTCTTTCCCAAACTCTAACTTAATCCCCCTCTCTCTCATACTTGTGCTCCTCCGTGTAGACCGCTGCCGGCGCCGCCACCTCCACCGTCGCCCGCCGTCACCTCCACCGTCGCCCTCCGTGTAGCCCACTATACACTCCCCTCACCCTGAAATAGGTATTCATTCAACTTTCTTTGTGTTTTAAATTCTAGGGTTTATGTTGGTGATTTCTAATTTTTTTGGAACTGGGTTAAAATGTTGATGAGGTTGAGTTGTTAGTGTTAAATTTTTTTTGTTTGATTGTGGTGATTTAGGGATGATTTAACGGCTTTACGTAAAATGTGTTTTGGTTGTTATGTAGAATATGGCTGGACAAAATGTAGCGTTGTTATGTCGATGGGGAGGTGAAATTTTGTGTAATGGATCAAATGTGGAGTACAGTGGAGGGAATATGGACCTTATACCACTTGAACCGAACATGACTGTGACTGATCTGATGAATGAGGTTCACAGTTGTATTGGTTCAAACCCTATGACTGTTGAAATGAACCTTAAAATGAGGTGTGATACTGGTCATGGGGTGCAAGTGTTACTTGTCTCTACGAACAGACATTTGAAAGGTTTGAGGAGCATGGTAGGAATGAAGGGTTTTCCCAATGAGATATATGTAGAAATAGTGCCTATATGTACCCAACAAAGTACTCGGGCAGAACAACAAGCTACATATGTCTCTGATTACAACACCGCGTCCTTCTAAGAGCCCGCAAAGCACATTCCATCGAATGCATATGGGATGGGTTCTTTCACTCGAATGATGCAGGACGACCAATTTCACTTGCCTTTTAGTTCTCATATAACTTCACCAGTACATGCGGGGGGACGCGTGACAGTGTTCGGCCAACCTGCTCCGTCGTCATCGAACACCGTGGCATCTTCGCCGATGCAATTGCATAGCTACTCTCCTATGCAAGGTGATGATGGTTCACCGTTTCGAGAAGAGCAAAATCATTTTGATGATGTTGTCAATAATGAATTGTCGGTGTATGATGTGTATGCGGAAATAGATGATGAGGACGAGAACGGAGAGGGGGATGATGAACCTACACAGGTGGAAGATGGTCAGTCGTTGGTTAGAACTCCCATACCTTGGTTCAGTGAGGTACTCGAGAACTATGAAGTTGATCAGTATGAGCCGTACATCGCTCAGCCTCGCCCTGCAGCTGATGAGGCTTACGGTTGCAGGTTTGTAACAATTGTCATTTTTTTTCCCATATACGATTTCATTTTGTAAACATACTTACCAAATTTGTTGCCCCAGGTGGATGGTCCCCACACTCACACAGGCACATGCAGCGACGGGTCTCCCATACTACCGAGATGCCCTTGATCGACTCACTGAGGATCAGGTACAAACTCTGATGACATTTGTAATCATTTAGGTACTGTGTATACTGATTGTGGACTAACTTATTTAGGATGTGTTATTGCAGATCACATGGGATCCATATGTACCGGAGTTGGTAGATGTCATGCCTGCACATCCACTGCAGCATCAAGGAGAGTGGCGTGCCCGGGTCCCCCTGATCTGTTTCGAGGTTGTGGAGAGTCACCTTCCTGACCGCGTCATGCGACAGTTCGGACTGCAGCAGCCTATTCCCCAGAACTGTGACACTGTCGTGCGCCTTCATGACATTGACCGTCGGGGAAAGACGGAGACAAACTGGGCACTGGAGCATTGGCAGTATCTTCAGCTATGGGAGTAGCGGTTAGGTCATGTCGTTCAGGGTTATCCCATGTAGGGCGTTATGGATCATGACGATCCATACATGGTGTGGTACAGGCTTATCACACGCCGTTTCATCAACCCCAGCTACACACCACCGTCCACCAATTACCACCCGGCACATGACGTCATTAGCGGATATGTGAGTTTCTTTTACTATACTTATCATCCTCATTTTTTAACTTTTTTAAATATCATGTACTTGACTGATCGATGATTACTACAGGTGGCGGATATGGTGGCGATGTATGATGCACTGTCCCTCGCCCTTACAGACGGACCCACCAGAGCCCACGCGACTTCCTTACGCAGACATGGTCACGGTCATCTCATCCAACAGCGGGACGGTGATGATGGTCACTCCATCCATTCGCGGTTCGACCCCGGCCAGAGTAGCAGTGGAGGTGATCCTACGTCGCACACAGAGGCAGAGGAGTACATCTTCCATAGTTCTGCACCCTTCAGAACCCAGGCGGACGCAACGTCCAGCCAGCTCACTCCCCCCCCCCCCACGCGCTGGAACCCATTCACCACCATTCACCATTACACTCGGCGTCGTCCAAGACGAAGGGACGACAGTGAGGCTAGGGAAGGGTTACAACAAATTGATGAGTAGTGAACGTATTGTATCATTGTTTTGTCCTTTTTCCTGGTATGCTGTATATAACGATTGCATTATCAATATAAGACATGCTGGTTGAATGAATCTGTTTGTGTTTTGAAGTTTTGTTTGCTTATTTATCCAAATCGAATTTATGTTAGTCAAAATATATCCTTTAGGGCTAATGTACATTAAACAACAGACATTTGGAATCCATAGTCGAAAATGGGGAAGAAAGGATGGCCCGTGGTGGTCAATGTGGTTGTTCATGGTGGTTTTAGTGTTGTTGGTTGTGGTGGGTGGTTATCGACGGTTGTTGAATGGTTGGGCTTGGTGGTGGAGCTGGTTGAAGTGTTGTTGGAGGTCAAAAGTGGTGGCAGATGGTGGTCGATGGTGGGGGTTGTTGGTGGATTGTGGTGGCAAGAATCATGGCAGGGGGTGGTGGGTGGGGGCAGAAGAAAGTGGCAGATCAGTGGCAAAAGGTTGATTCTGCTGCTGTTTTGCACACCAGTAGAGAAACGCTATCCCAGACAGCATTTTAGGTTGAAAATAAGACGCTGTCTGAGACAGCGTTTTAGGTACAAGGAAGTTTGTACATAAAGCGCTGCCTGGGACAGCGTCTTTGGTATAACTGTTTTTGTTTTTTAAGAACATTTTTATAAATAAAAGGGAATTACAAAATTTTTTAAAAAAAAGGTCAACAACAAAGACGCTGTCCCAGACAGCGTTTTTAGGTTGATTTTTTAAAAAAAAAAACCCAGGCATAAAACGCTGACCGAGACAGCGTTTTAGCCTGTATGCTTAGTTTGGTAAATACTTTTGCCACGCAACCATTTTGGTTAATATTTGCCAAAATTGGCTCACTTTGGAAAAACGTCCCATTTGACATCCCGATTGGCACTTTGCCATCGGTTAAGGCAGCCTGAGTGACCTCCTCATTGAGAGCGTCGGGTATTTCCTCAGAAACGACGTATTCCTTTTGCTCTTGCATGAGAACAATACGCAAATTTCTTTGCCAATCAAGAAAACTTGGCCAGCTCAACTTCTCCTTGTCGAGAATTGAGCGTAAAGAGAATTGGTTGTTGTTTGAGTTACTTGCAGACATTGTTCTACAATTGAAAGAATTTAAAATGAAAAACCATTCATATAATCAATAAGTTTAAAAGTTTAAAGCGTTCATGCAAATTTTCAATCATATTGAGAATTTTATCCACGCATTAATGAATTTGTCCCTTTTAGGAGAGAATAAATTGATTCCGAGATCCTAAAGATCAAAAAATTGTTAAGCATGCTTTGGCTTGTCTTAACATTAAATATCTTAAGGTAAGAAATCCAATTGCTAATAGCTCTAAGCTACTTTCGGTTTGATAAAACAAAGCATCTAATGCATTCTTGACATTTCATCTCTTTTGCCACGACATCTAAGGACTCTTTACTGATATCGTTGAGCTTAACAAAGATCAACTCGTATACCTAGTATACCTTACGTTCCTAGGGAAGTAGTGATGCCTCGCTTTTGCGTAGCCCATCACATACGCACATTAGTTTGGTAAGTGTTGTTCTTGGAACGACAATTTTTAGCTCAATATTTTAAGGGACCTAGGGTTTCTATGTTGGTTGATTTAAATGAACATAACTAATCATCACAACATTTGAAATCCTAGACATGCATCTAACATTCAAATATATATATAATTACAATAATATATATATATATAAAGCATAAAATAGATGCATTTGGCAACTAGCATGACCCCTTGAATTCTTCAAATTTTAAAGGGTCTTCATCTTGGCTCGTCTTCATCGAAACGCCGTATTGAGACATCTTTGCCAAAATAAAATTACTAGCTACTACGACTAAGATAAATCTAAATATTAAGGTACAAAAATACTCAACGGTACGCAGACCGTATTTAGATTTACAAAAATACGTAACGAAACGTAGTCCGTATTTTCTATCCTAGTTGGTCCCACTAGTTTCTATTAAAGAAAATGAAAGCAATAAAACACGGGCTACTTCCTGAGAAAGGCTTGCTTGTGGTCCAAGCTTTACCGCTCTAGTAAATAATATTGCAACGAACGCAAGAGTTTTTCAAATGCACTACTACACATTTCATAGGATAAACGGTAGGCAAATAACGGGAGGAGGACGTGCAACAAGATTAGTCCACGCAAGTGAGGAGGGAGATGCCAAAAGAAAGAAGAAAAATCAAAAGAAAATTCAAGAAAATAAGAAAAAGAAAAAGAAAAAGAATAAAAAGGAAAAACCTCCTCAAATTCTTTTTCGGTGGCAAAATCACCCTTTTCCTCAATAAACGATGAGAGAGGGGCTTGAATATCACCAATAGAAAGAGGGTCCACAATAGGCTCTTTGACAAAAGAAGGGAGGGACATAGAATAGTAGGGGATATGGTTAAATCTTCTTGAAAAAGAGACATGAGAAAAGGGAATAGGAGCAATGGTCTCACCTATGAACTTTCCCTCACCAACATTCCTCAAATCACCAATAAGAGCATAGAAATCAATCATAGAGTCCTCAAATGAAGAACACTCATGATCTCTATCTCCCTCAAACATCCAACATCCAAGAGATACAACATCTTCCTTTCTATCACAACGATGGACAACAACTCTCTCAACATCCTCAAAGTCTAGAGTCTCAAAACCATGCATGAAAGGATGAAAATTCATTTCAAACTCATTTCTCTCCCATGAAGCATTATCAATGTACTCACTCAAAAGGCTATGAGTTTTCGTTACTTCTTCAATGAACACACTAGTCATAACCTCAAATGAGTCCAAATACTCATGGATCGAAGGGTCACAAACATGCAAGGTAGACTCATCAAGATGGGGAAGGGGGTTAGAATCCACAAAATCAACATTTACTTCATTCTCAACTCCTCTACCATCATCCAAGAGACTCTCAATCTCTCTTGGTTGCTCAAATTCATTATCATCCTCCTCATGAAATCCCTCATCCAATATTGAAGATGGCTCACTCATATCCCCACCAAGGGAAGCTCTCAAAGGGGGTGAATAAGGGAAAGGAAGGCGCTCAAGCTCAAAAAGGGAATGAAAAGGATCAAAATCTTCAAAAATCCTCTCATCACAAGAAAATCTCCCCTCGCCTTTACACCCTTGGCCCATATCATCCTCAAAAGCACTCTCACACTCCAAGTGAGGCGCCTCTCATCCATTTCCACAACCCTAGCAATCATCACTTGGGAAAGTCTCACTTCTCTCAATTTTTGTTCTTCTTAAAGCTCTTGGACTTGTTGGGTGAGATATTGCATTTGGGCAAGAATTTAGGCATCAATGTTATTGGGTTGAGGTTCATGATCAAAATCAAATTGCATATCATCAAAATTAGCACAAACCTCATCACAATGAGCATATAAGGGGGAAGGGTAAACATGCATAATAGGTTATTCATAAGGAGCATAAGGCACATCAAGGGAGTCCATGCAAAAATTAGATGAATTTTCAATATTTGCGTCAAGGCTAGAAACATGAAAATCCCTATCACAAGTATCCCTAGCAAACCAAACGAAGAAATTCCAAGCATCATCCAAGGACAAAGCACAAAATTCCCCATTAAACATACTTTCAACCATACCCCTAGTATACTCATTCATACCCCAATAAGTTATACCACAAGCATCACTAAGAGAACAATCGTGGAAACCAAGTAAACCATCAAGTCTTTCAAAGTAAGCATAAAAGGGTTCATCGTCAAATTGAGGAAAATATAAGCATGCCATTTTATTTTTTTATTTTTTCTTACACGAAGCAACGAAAAGCAAACAAAAACTAAATCTATACACAAGAACCTAGCTAATCTAATCAATACAAACTAATGAACGCCTTAGTCCCCAGCAACAGCGCTAAAAATTTGATCGGGGGACAATAGGTCGTTGGTCTATTATCCTAGATAAGATTTACAATTTATATTCCTAACCTAACTTTATAAAGTTCACAAGGACTAAGTGTAATAATTTGAGATAATTAAATGTAGGGTTTTGTTGAGACCCACTCTACGCGGAAAGCCCACCAAGACCTGCCCCGATAACTAAAGCAATTAAAGCATGGAAACATAATTAATACATAATTAAGAGAAAGAGGGATAAGAAATTATACCCTAGACGTGTGCTTCGCTCGCTAAAAGATCTCTTACTTGACTCCCACAAACGCAAGGTATCCGACGACTTGTACCCTCAAACCCGACCCGATCGGCCCAAGCGTGTGTATTCTCAATAATGGAGATGCCTATATAGTTCCACTCAAGTGTGTGTTCTTAAAATCCCAACCAAGTGGGTATTTATAGAGAATGAGGATTTGAATCCCATTTCATGATCAATGTGGGATCATGTGCAATTGCACTAATTTATTTCATTCCAAAATAAATTATTTAGCAAATATAATCACAAGGCAACAAGTGGCAAGAGGAGGTAATAGGTTAGGTGAGGACCATTTCCCTTGGGGGGGACCATTTCCTTGCTCCCCAAGGGAAGCCTTGTGGCCTTGGTCCCCACTTCTCCCAAACCGCCTCTTCACAAGGCAGTTGGGCTGGTAGCCAGCTAGCACGCCAGCACACCAGCCAGCTCAAAGCGCCAGCACGCACTAGCCCTAGCATGCCCAACATATGCGTGTTGCGTGCTGCTGGGCTGCTAGGCACTGAGCACTGGTAGCGTGAAGCTGTTTCCTAGCCAACGCACACACACACGCACAACTTTGTTGGATGGTGCTTAGTCCTGATGCCTACCCTCTCGCACACACACACACGCGATGGTGTTGTGCTGTGCGAAGGGCTGCGATGGTGCGTCGGGCGATGCTAGGGCACATGGCTTGCTAGCATATAAAGATCATCAATGCTAGGGCGATGCTAGGGCGCATGGCTTTCTAGCGGTATCATCAATGTTATAGACTTGTTTTTCAAGAGAAAGAACATAAAGACCATTTTCTGAATATGCCTTACCATATAAAACATTAACGAAATATAATGAACAACTATTGTTTTTAATTCGAAATTCAAAACCTTTGGCGTCGAACGCCGAGATTGAAATAATGTTTTTGGTAACTCTAGGAACATGATACAGTTGTCAAGTTCTAAAATAAGCCCAGAGGGCAAAGACAAACTGAGAGTTCCAACGGAGATGGCAGACATCCTTGCTCCATTGCCGACCCGAAGCTCGACCTCTTCCTTCTCTAGCCTCCTATTTATCCTTAGTCCCTGAGCATTGGAACAAAGGTGTGAGCCACATCCGGTATATAATACCCATGATGTTTTTCTAGCGAAGTTTAAGTCTATAACGAAAATACCTGATGAAGAAGCAACAATGCTGTTCTTCTTATCTTCCTTGAATTTGAGGCAGTCTCGCTTCCAATGTTGGATTTGGAGGAAGCTACCTTTTTATCCTTAGGCGAAAATTTTTTCTTTTTCCCTTTAAAGCTCTTCTTCTTGCCCGAGTGCTTAAATGGCTTGCCCTTTCTCACCATGAGCATATCATGCTTTCCCTCATCCTTGAGGGTTTGCTCGGCTTGCTTCAACATACCATGAAGCTCAGTGAGAGTTTTCTCCATGCTTTGCATATTATAGTTCATCTTGAACTGATCATAGCCCTTATGCAGCGAGTGGAGAATGATGTTAATTTCCATCTCGGTTGAATACCCATCATCTAGCCTTTCCATGTTATCAAATAATCCAATCATTATAAGAACATGCGGGCTTACCGGCTCACCTTTCTTGAGCTTGCTCTCAAGGATTTGCCTATGGATTTCGAACCTTTCAGTTCGGGCCTGCTCTTGTTTTATATTCTGAAGCTCAGAAACAATCTCAAAAGTCGTCTCCTTTTCATAGAAAGTCTTTTGAAGATCCGGAGACATACTGGCTAACATGATGCATTTGACATCCCGATTGGCACTTTGCCATCGGTTAAGGGCAGCCTGAGTGACCTCCGCATTGGGAGAGTCGGGCATTTCCTCATCAAGGACGTATTCCTTTTGATCTTGCATGAGAACAATACGCAAGTTTCTTTGCCAATCAAGAAAATTTGGCCCGTTCAACTTATCCTTGTCGAGAATTGAGCGTAAAGAGAATTGGTTGTTGTTTGAGTTACTTGCAGACATTGTTCTACAATTGAAAGAATTTAAAATGAAAAATCATTCATATAATCAATAAGTTTGAAATTTAAAAGCGTTCATGCGAATTTTTAATCTTATTGGGCATTTTATCCACGCTTTAATTATTTTTACCCTTTTAGGCGAGAATAAAATGCTTCCGAGATCCTAAAGATCAAGAAATGGTTAAGCATGCTTTGGCTTGTCTTAACATTGAATATCTTAAGGTAAGAAATCCAATTGCTAATAGCTCTAAGCTACTCTCGGTTTGATAAAACGTCGCATCTAATGCATTCTTGACATTTTATCTCTTTTGCCACGACATCTAAGGACTCCTTACTGATATCGTTGAACTTAACCAAGATCAACTCGTATACCTAGTGATTAGGGGATTTTCCCTAGTCAATCATCATCTGACAAGTGGACCATTCAAGCACTTCCATGTGTCTGCCACGTGGACCAAATGGAGCTTGCCACATGTCAAGTGCTTATCTGTCCACCCTGGATCCGTTGTGCCAAATAGGCAAAACAGCCACCTAGGCTCAGTCTCCGGAAGAAACCCAACCAGCCCTATGTTGACCTAAACCTAAGGCTAGCATGATTCCCAAGATTATAAATACTTTGATTAATCCTCATTATAGGGGATGTAGCAATAAATTACTCACCTAGAGAAGCCAAAAAACACATTGATTACTCCACACTTTGAGGAGCCAGATCTGCCACCTTTCACTTTTTCGCACTTATTACTCCTAAAACAAGTACTAACTTGACCATCGGAGGCGGAGCTCCCACCACAAGGAGTCTCCGTTTTTTAGCTGGTACAGGCGCAAGAATACCAGTCCCGGAATTGTAACTCTCCCGCAGGACATTAGAAAACCCTGAAACACCTAGTATACCTTACGTTCCTAGGGAGGTAGTGATGCCTCTCTTTGGCGTAGCCCATCACATACGCGCATTAGTTCGATAAGTGATGTTCTTGGAACGACAATTTTTAGCTTAATATTTGAAGGGACCTAGGGTTTCTATGTTGGTTGATTTAAGTGAACTTAACTAATCATCACAACATTTGAAATCCTAGACATGCATCTAATATTCAAATATATATATATATATATATAATCACAATAATATATATAAAGCATAAAATAGATGCATTTGGAACCTAGCATGACCCCTTGAATTCTTCAAATGTTCAAGGGTCTTTATCTTAGCTCGTCTTCATCAAAACGCCGTCTGGAGACATCTTTGCCAAAATAAAATTACTAGCTACTACGACTAAGATTAATCTAAAAATTAAGGTACAAAAATATTCAACGGTTTGCAGACCGTATTTAGATTTACAAAAATACGTAACAGAACGCAGTCCGTATTTTCTAGCCTAGTCGGCTCCCACTAGTTGCCATTTTTCTCAGAACCTGTTTTGAAACAATTTTTCATTCACCCATTCACTATTTGTGAATGGCCCATGCTTTTTACGAGATAAAACAAGTAAACACGCAAAACTAGTAACTAACTTAGGTGGTTAATCCGATTAACGCACCTAATTAAAACTAGTCAAAGTTATTCAATAAATTATGTATTACTAAGGTGCAATTTGTACACGTAATTAGTTATGCTACCACTAAATTCCGCATCCAACTTAATTATTCCAATTAATTAAGCCGGCTAACCCAAATTTGTCAAAATAAAAAATTTTGCAAGAGCCGGAAAAATTGAGGTCTAACCTCGTTAAAATAATTACATAAATATTTTAAAACAGCAAAATTTTTGCAAAACACATAGCCCGAAATTAAGCAAAATATCCCACTCGTATCCTTGTGGGTTACGCACTATGGCTGGCAAGCAACCCATGGGGTATGCTTGGTGCGTGGTGCTAGCATGCAGCGCCTAGCGTAGCATGCCACGCTGCTAGCACCAGTAGCCTGCCTTGCATGTTGCGCATGTTGGCTAGCATGCTGGCACCTGTCAGCAAATGGTGGGCTGGCTGGAGCCCAACCACTCTGGCACCCTAGGCCACTGCCCACGCATCAGCCCCTTGCATCCCTCGCCACACAGAAACACATCATCAATACTTAGCCCATGTGCGCACCATAGGAAGCCACATACGGGCTGCGTCGGCAGCCCGGCTAGCCTTGGTTACACTTGGGGTTTTTGCCTCGATTTACGTGCATTTTCTTGGGATTTTAATCCATATTTACGTGCGACGTAAAATTAATCTCAATTTATCTTTTAGAATTAATTTAGGGCAAAAATGAAAATAAAATAAGTCCTACTTAATTAAATTAAATTTTAATGGTGCACAAGCCTAAATTTCCAAAATTACCTTGGAATACTTTAGGTCTTTCTTGATGCTTAAAATTGAAAAAGCTATGTCCATAATTAATTTAGCCAATATGTAAATTAATAATGGATATTAACAAATAGGGAGTTGGAAAAAGAAACTAATCATCCAATGATAAAATTTTCCAAATTTTATACTTGTGTAAAATAACAAGATTTTATCTTCCAATATGAAGATTTATCAACATTTACTCACAAGCATTTGAACTTCAAGGATTTTAATCAACCATACATGAAAAATCCAAAATTAGTTCAACATGGAATTTAGGGTTAAAATTCCAATCATTTAAACATTTAAAGATTAGATCTTTAACATATAAGGAACTTAGAATTACACATTTTACAACAAACATTCACACATTAATGCAATTTATTTGCATAATTATGAAAAACAAGTTTATGTTAAAAAGAACTTATCAACTAAAGCACATATTATAACTCCATAATCATGCTCAAAAGATATTTAAATTGCAGTAGATTAGGGATGCAATAATGCATTTAATATACCCTTGACATGCTTTCATAAATTAAGGCGTAAAAGATTTAAAATTTTCATTGAAAACGAAAAAACCCAAAAAAAATGGGTTTTAAGTTCGAATTTGGCTTCTGGACAGTGCTTGAAAACGGTTGAAACTGATTTAGAACGTCAATTCCACCAAAAAAAATACTATTTTTGAGCCCAAGTCCGAGTTCCCAAACCAAAATAAAAAAATACGAGATTAAAACTATTTTAAATACGTACTTCTAATCTAATTAGAAAAGCAAAAACCAGAAATTAAATCTTCTTTAAAACACCTTAATTAATAAATAATTGCAATAATTAAAAGGACCGCGGCTCTGATACCGTTGTAGGGTTCCGTAGTGACCCACTCTATGCGGAAAGCCCATTAAGACCCGCCCCGATAACTACAGCAATTAAAGCATGCAAACTTAATTAATACATAATTTAGAGAAAGAGGGATAAGAAATTATACCCTAGACGCGTGCTTCGCTCGCTAAAAGAGCTCTTACTTGAACCCCGCAAACGCAAGGTCTCCGAAGGTTCATACCCTCAAACCCGACCCGATCGGGCCAAGCCCCGAAGGTTAGTCGGGGCCAGACCTAAAAAGATTGGAGTTTTACGAACTTTAGGTATTCTCAACAATGGAGATGCCTATATAGTTCAACTCAAGAGTGTGTTCTCAAAATCCCAACCAAGTGGGTATTTATAGAGAATGGGGACTTGAATCACATTTCATTATCAATGTGGGATCATGTGCAATTGCACTAATTTATTTAATTCCAAAATAAATTATTTAGCAAATGCAATCACAAGGCAACAAGTGGCAAGAGGAGGGAATAGGTTAGGTGAGGACAATTTCCCTTGGGGGGACCATTTTCTTGCTTCCCACTTCTCCCAAACCGCCTCTTCACAAGGCAGCTGGATGGCAGCCAGCTAGCACGCCAGCATACCAGCCAGCTCAAGGCGCCAACACGCACTAGCTTTAGCACGCCCAACATATGTGTGTTGCGTGCTACTGGGCTGCTAGGCGCTGGGCGCTACTAGCGTTGTGCTGCTATCTAGCCAACGCGCACAGACACGCACAGCCTTGCTGGCTGGTGCTTAGTGCTGCTGCCTACCCTCTCGTACACACACATGCATAGCCAGCATGTGTGCTGCTAGCGAGCCACGCATGCTAGGCATTGTCTTGCCAGCCACACGCACAAGCACGCTACTACTTGGTAATGTTCGAACGATCTACACACATGGCTACGCTGCCTAGTGTTGTGCTATGTGCTGCGATGGTGCTATGCTTTGCGAAGGAACACATGCACGCACACACGCTAGTGCCTAGCACTTGTTATGGTGCTGTGCTGTGCGAAGGACTTCGATGGTGTAATGGGCGATGCTAGGGCGCAAGGCTTTCTAGCATATGCGCAAGCACCTAGCACGCCTAGCATGCTAAGCTTGAGATGAACTAGCCTAGCCAGCACTCACATGGCTAGGGCAATCTGATGCTACGGCTATGCTTGTACTTGTTGCTTGTGATTTTGCGACACTCGGTTTCGACGCCCTAGGCTCGATATCCGAAGTCTGTGTTCGTAAAAATCCGACGACTCATCGAATCCTTTGGATTAATTCATCGTCTAAGATCGGTTGTTCCATTGGGTTCGATCCGAAGGGTTCAGTTAAGATTAAGCTGTAATATTAATTGTACCTTAATATTACTGATTGGAAGCGGCCTCCACCTAGGCTATCTGAACCCTCTGTCAGAATAATACACTTGTTGGAAGGACACCATTCCTTTCATTAAACTAGTAGGAAGGTTGTGAGATAAGGAGAGAAACATCTAAAACACTACTTAAAGCAATAACAAGATATTAGGGAAAGGGGAATCCAATTACATTAATGAATTCAATAACAAGTTGTGATTAGATGATCATGACCTTAATTAGGAACGATTAACACATTCAACTCACTCTCGGGCAATTAGCATGCTAATTATCCTACTAAGCTAATTCACTCCCGCGCAACTAGCCTAGCAAAGGTATGGAAGAATCTAGTCTCTGAATCAACTCACTTCCGCAGAATTGATTGAAAGCACAATTAATAACCAAGAATCAATTATCTAAAAAGATTATAGTTAATGTAAGGATCATCCAAACACAATAATCAAGAATCAATTGCATACTAATAACAACCAATCACTCAATTCATCAATATAACCTTCATCCATTTACCTAGAACAAAATCTAAGCAAACATAATGAAGGCAAACATGGAAAATAAGGTAAAATTATAATTAAAGCAAGAATCAAACAAGTGAACTAATTAACTACTCTCATCAACAATGAAATAAGTAAAAACAAGAATTAAACAAAGCAATAAAGGTGAGAGAAAATTAGAAAAGCTCATTGAATAGATGAGAAGAGAATCCACAAAATTTTCTTCTTCAAGCTCTCAAATCTCCATTGAAATCCAAGCTTTCTCTCTCTAAAACTACTCCTAAACTAGAGAGAGAAAATCCTAATCCAATCCTAATCCTAATTAGAGGAGAGAGGAAATGTAAAACTCCCCCCTTTTGGAAGTCTAAGAAGTCCTCTATTTATATTACAAGAAGAGAAAGAAAAAAATCCGGAAATTAAGCTCGAACAAGACCTAGAAATCCGCACCCGCGGCAAGGCTTCTCCGACGCAAAAATAGAGGGTTACGCCCGTGGCAAAAATAGCCGCGCCCGCGGAGCCTGGCAGCGTCTTGCAGATTCAAACGGCCTTAACTTCTGTTTAGGAATATCCTTAGGGTGTGTAACCAATCGTTGGAAATTTCTTCAAGTCTAGTTTCCAACGCAATTTGAATCGTTTCAATACCATAAGTAGAGCAAAAGTTATGTCTGAAACAGTGAACAAGACTCGGTTTAAGGCCATCTACGAGCTTCAAGCTTTCTTGTCTCAAGCTTCTTAGCTTCTTTCTTAGCTTCAAGCTTCTTCTATTGAACTTTCTTGCCTTTTCTAGGGTCATAAGCATCGAAGAAAGCGTCAAGCACCTACACAAATAGACCAAGAGAGGAAAGAGTGAAAGAACACCTAGAAAGACATGCAAATCAAGCTAAAAACCGAGCAAAAACCATATTATTCACAACTAAGGCCTAAAACCATAAACTAAGACAAAGATAATGACAACAAGACTAAAAGGAATAGAAATAACACATAAAAACCAAAATAACCTAAAACTAAGGGAGAAAAACGCCCTAATATGTGTCATGAATGTCACTTATCAGCAGCTGGTCCCCTGGTAAGGCTATGTTTAGGATATGGGGTGTCGCCTCTGGTTGTTTGGATCACTTTTGTTCATCTCCAAATCCGACCGTCTCTATGCCTGTGCAGGACACTATGACTCAGATTAGATGGACGACTATAGATCTGGATTATAGGAAAGAGAGTAGAGAATGTGTGCCGCCTGAGATAGAACAGGTTGAAGAGGCAAGAGGATCCCCTCCAAGTGCACCCAGCACTCTTAGTGACGGGATTCTTGAATTAGATGATAGAGATGGTAAAGAAGCCGCCTTTGTGTTTGGCTCTTAGGAAGCGGATGAGGCTGTCCTTGAGAGAAGCGGGGTTGAGTCCGCCTCTAATTCTAGCTCTGAAGAGAGTAGTAGCTCACTATTACCGGTTGAAGACAGTGAGGCGGAGGAGAGGTTAAAATGGAACAATGACGGGGATCCATTCCAGATCCATGTTTCCCCCTGAGACAGCGTAAACATGGAAAGGCACCTGGAGGGTTTTAAGTCTAAACGTCCTCTTGGCAAGGATTATGTCATCCGGGTGCCGCCTGAATTAGGTAGCATTACCTAGGAGGATGACTAGCCTAACGCCAACAATTTCTTTGGCTGCTATAAGGCGGCCTTCCTAGCCGGTCTCCGCTTCCCCCTCCGTGATGCAATCAAGGCTATCCTACGAGGATATGGTCTAGGAGTGTCGCAGTTTACCCCAAATTCTTGGGTTAACATTCTTGGTTACATCGCCGCTTGTGAGATGCAAGGTCTCCACCCCGGCGGGGAGGTCTTTGCCCACATGCACTATCTAAGCCGTAGCCCAGGCGGCAGGAGAGCGTGGTACACCTTGACCTCCTT
The DNA here is from genome assembly GCF_001683475.1 of Chenopodium quinoa. Lineage (NCBI taxonomy): Eukaryota > Viridiplantae > Streptophyta > Magnoliopsida > Caryophyllales > Amaranthaceae > Chenopodium > Chenopodium quinoa. The sequence continues at coordinate 1,411,625 of NW_018743218.1, forward strand.
CCCCAAATACTTGATAATCATAGACAAACCATCTAAGTGGTCTGATTGGAAGAACCGGTTTTATCTGGTTTCTTCCCCCAAGCGGCGAGAAAACTTTTTATAACGCATTTACAACAAGAAGTCAGATCTATTGAGGCAGAAATGCAAACTTCCACAAGTACCGGATGAGGACTATGAAAAAATAACAGAGTTAGGGTTTTTTAAACTAACAACCACCACTCTCTCATCCAGGGAGTTGATTAGTGTACCCAAGAACTGGTTTGAGTACCTGAGAGATGAGGCATTCTTGTCCACCTACAGTTTGAGTACCTAGTTTGACAGACTTACGTGTAGCATACATCTGGCAATATTATCCGTCTTTATTGTTTCTAACTTGTGATTTACTTTTGTCTGCTGGATAATTTGAAAGACGATTCCCTTTTGTAAAAGCCGCCAAAAGGATGGTTCCAGAAAACAAAATGCTTGCTCTTTCGGCAGAAGACATCCGTAAAGAAAATGCGGAGAAGAAGAAAGCCACACTGGCGGCTAAAGGCCAGGTATAAACCGCCTGCCCTTGCTTCTCCTTCATTGCTATATTTATGTATACAGACGGTTATGGATTGACTATGTGATTAATGCCTAGTTTCGACTGTATTTTTAACATCTTTCTTGTTTTTCAGGATGGAGACAAGTGATCTCCTAGATTCCTCTCTAAGATTATTAAGCGAAATTCAGATGACGAGGTCACCAGCTCTACCAAATCCAGGAAGCTTTCGTCGGCTTCTAGGCTTCTGCCTAGGAAAGGTCGTATGACCATTGAGGGAAATTGTATCAGAAATGCTAGTCTTGGGATAGACCTCTCTTTCCAGCCAGGTGCCTCTAAGGTGCCGATGGGTGGCCAACCACCCAAAGCTGAAAGCGGTTGTAGGCGATTTGAGCCCACAGCCTTATCCTCAAGGTACTGTTGACCCCCTCAACTTTCCCTTTGAGCTGGGTTGGCTCATGCGGGTCAAATCACATTCACAGCTACAATTAGAGGGATATTCAGGTAGTCGACAGTTTGTTGGTGGCGCTTATGTAGCTTTCTCACCATGTCTATCTTCTGGTGCATATCAGACCCCTGCGAGTGTCGGATGTGCAGTAGTTCTCTAAAGCCATGCTGAGGGCTATCCCAAAGGAGGACAAAGCTTGAGGCGGAGCTCAAAATTACTCAAACGAGCCTCAAATCTTTGGAGGAGACAAATCGGGAGAATGCCACTCTCAGAGTAGACGTCGACCGTTTGAACAAGGAGATGACCGCTTCCCAAGTCTACTTTAGGGCAACCTGGAGGGTTTCGTTGGGACCCACTCTACGCGGAAGGAAACCCACCAAGACCCGCCCCGATAACTAAAGATATTAAAGCATGCAAAACTTAATTAATACATAATTAAGAGAAAAAGGGAGAAAGAATTATACACAAGATGCGTGCTTCGCTCACCAAAAGAGCTCTTATTTGAACCCCGTAATCGCAAGGTCTCTGACGGCTTGTACCCACGAACCCTGACCCGAGGGATACAAGTCCTGAAGGTTAGTGGGGCCCCTATCAAATAAAAAGGGAGTTTTACGAACTTAAGGCTTTCTCGACTATTAGAGATACCTTTTGAGTACTAATCAAGTTGTGTATTCTCAAAATCCCAGCCAAGGGGTATTTATAGAGAATGGGGACTTGAATCCCATTTCATGATCAACGTGGGATAATGTGCAATTGCACTAATTTATATAATTCCAAAATAAATTATAAAGCAATTGCAATCACAAAGCAACAAGTGTCAATAGAATTGAATGGGTTAGGTGAGGGCCATATCCCATTGCGGGACCATTGCCTTGCTCCCAAAGGGAAGCCTTGAGGCCTTGGTCCCCACCTCTCCTAAACCGCCACTCACAAGGAATGTTGGGCTGGCAGCCAGATAGCATGCTAGCACATGCCAGCCAGCACAGCTAGCATGCACTGCACGCACCAGCCAGCACATGCGTGCTGCTGGCGAGCCAAGCATGCTGCTGGGTGCTAGGCGCTGGGCTATGCCTCGCAAGCTGCTTGCTCTGGCACTCGCATATGCACACAACACATATACTTGATGGCTGGTGTGTGACGATAGGCCTAGGCATACACACACGCAAGCGCCTAGTAATGCTATGGTGATGTGCTGGGCGAAGACACTCACGCACGCACACACGCTAGTGCCTAGCACTGCAATGGTGTTGTGCTGTGTGAAGGCATACACGCACGCATACACGCTAGTGCCTAGCACTGCGATGGTGCTTCTATGTGCGTCTAGCACGCAAGGTGCGCCTAGAAATACGATGGTGCCTCTAGGCTTGCACCTAGCCATGCATTGTGCATGTTAGCTCGAGCTAGCCTAGCGTCTACATGGTTAGGCCATAGTGATGCTACGGCTACGCTCGAACTTGTTGCTTGTGATTTTGCGACGTTCGATTTCGACGCCCTAGGCTCGATATCCGACGTTTGTGTTCGTAAAACTCTGACAACTTATCGAATCCTTTATAATGATTCATCGTCCTGGATCGGTTGTTCGATTGGGTTTGAGCTAAATGGTTTAGTTAAGATTAAGCTGTAATATTAATTGTACCTTAATATTACTAATCGGAAGCGGCCTCCACCTAGGCATTCCGATCACTTGACCTTACTGAAGAATTAGCTCTGTAATAATTTTGAACCCTCTATCAGAATAATACACTTGTTGGAAGGACACCATTCCTTTCAATCTCCCACTTGTCCTTCCGGACAAGTGTGCATATAGTGTATAGCCCATTTCCTATGTCTCTTAGTGTCCCTTCGTGAACTATAAGTTAAGATTCATCCTTATCCTTATTACGTTCAGTAGTGTTTCTCGATCTCCGAGTTTGACTGTCAATAAGCAGATGATTTCTAAAATCCATCTGAGCACGACAATGAATTTTCACAACCTCGCTCTTCGAGCGGCCTTGAAAACAACAAAGACATGTTCCCTATTGTTAATAGGAGGACATTCCCACTCTTGTACTGTAAGTTTCTCTTACTAAATGTACTGTAAGACTAGTACTCAAACAAGAAAAAATCACAATACTTATGGTTGAGGAAATAGGTTCCGATAGTTATAATGAGAAATGTATTGATGACAATTTTGAACCTCTTAAAGTACTCTCATAGGTCTATCGAGTGCAGTTCTAAACTAGCACTTGTGCAAATGATTTATGACCATTACCTCCTTACAGCACAAGAAGCGGTGCTGTAAATCATACTACACACTAATCTCTGGTGGTCATCAATCGTCCATCAGTCAAATTACCTTGATTAGGGATAATTTTCGATTTAAATATTCAGTGTTCACTTAACAGGTGTTTCTTTGTCCAAGACATGGTCTTGATACCCTGTTTTGAATACTTCCATAAATCGAATGGACTCATTATTTAATTCTAAACCACAATTAAATAGCAATGGAGTGAATAGGAAATATAAAATTCATTACTCCATAAATGAATGGTTTTAACATAGTGTCTTTCATTAAAACGTCAAGTTAAATTAAAACACATGTACGAGCAATTTCAAAGCCAATCTCCAACGTGCTTGATTCCCATTGCCTCAATGTGCTTGTTGTGCTTCACTTGAGGCAGAGGTTTAGTCAAAGGATCAGCCAAATTATCATCTGTTCCAATCTTGCAAATTCTGATTTCACCTTCTAATTTCCATTCCCTTATCATGTGAAATCGCCTCTAGACATGTTTGACCTTCTGGTGTTCTCTTGGCTCCCTAGCCTGAGCGATAGCTCCATTTTTGTCACAGTAGAGATCTATCGGACCCTTAATGGAGGGTACAACACCAATTTCATTGATGAACTTGCGAATCTAAACAGCCTCCTTCGCGGCTTCTTAAGCTACCAAGTATTCGGCTTTAGTTGTAGAGTCTGTAGTGGTTCTTTGCTTGGCACTCTTCCAACTAAACGCCCCTCCATTTAGGCAAAATATGTACCCTGACTGTCACATGAAGTCGTCTATGTCAGTCTGGAAGCTAGCGTCGGTGTAACCACAAAAACCAAATCTTTGTGGCCACCATAGACCAGGAATCTATCCTTGTTCCCTTTCAGGTACTTCAGGATATTCTTGGCTGTAGTCCAATGCCCCTCATATCATGGGATACATGATCGACCCAATTAACAAAGCATATGGAATCTGATCCATTCTCTCTCACTCAACAAGTGTTTGTGGACACTATTTCTTACTGAGAGTCACGCCATATGACAAGGGTAGGTGCCTTATTTTGGCATTTTCCATGTTGAATTGTGCCAGTACTTTATCAATGTAAGTACTCTGGCTCAATCCTATCATCCTCTTAGATCTATCCCTGTAGATCTTGAGTCCCAATATGTATTGTGCCTCTCCTAAGTCCTTCACAGAAAAGCACTTTCCCAACCAGCCCTTTACGGACTCTAGTAATTTTGTGCTATTTCTAATGAGTAGTATGTCATTGACATATAGGAATAGGAATGCAATGTCACTCCCACTGACCTTCTTGATAAAACAAAACTTGCTGATGGCTTCATCAAATCGCATATTCCAACTTATGCTTGCTTGCTTTAATCCATAAATAGACTTCTTAAGCTTGCTAACCTTTCCAGCGTTGCTTGGATCAACAAAACCTTCTGGTCGTGTCATATACAAAGTTTCTTCCAAAATCCCATTCAGAAAGGCGGTTCTGACATCCATCTGCCATATTTCATAATCGTAATATGCAGCAATCGCTAGGATGATCCGGACAGACTTTAGCATTGCAACTGGTGAAAAGGTTTCATCATAGTCAATCCCGTGGATTTGTCTATAACCTTTCGCTACCAGTCTAGCTTTGTATATTGATACATTTCCATCTTCATCTGTTTTCAATTTGAAAATCCATTTGCAACAGATAGGTGTATAACCTTCGGGCAAATTCACTAAGTCGTAGACTTGATTTTCAGACATGGAGTTCATCTCAGATTTCTTGGCTTCTTGCCATTTAGCAGAGTCGGGGCTCGTCATAGCTTGTTTGTATGTCGCTGGCTCATCACCATCCATAACTAGGATGTCTTGATCATCGGTTAAGAGAATACCAAGGTATCTGTCTGGTTGAGATATTGGTCGTTGCGACCTACGAATGGTAATGGGCTGAGCATTTACATTGTCTTTTTGATTTTAACCAATCTTATCAGTTTCTTCCAAAGCATTTATATTGTCAGTTTTATTAGGTTGACATTATTTCTCGTCCTCTCGAACTTCGTCGAGTTTGATTTTCCTCCAACTTGTCATTTTGGAAAGGTGTTCCTTCTCCAAAAAGACACCATCACGAGCAACAAACATTTTGTTCTCGGATTTATTATAGAAGTAATACCCCTTGGTTTCTTTTGGGTATCCCACAAAGAAACAATTGTCTGATTTGGGGTGAAGTTTGTCCGAAATTAATCGTTTGACATATGCTTTGCATCCCAAAATCTTAAGAAAAGACAACCTAGGAGGTTTCTTAGTCCATAATTCATATGGAGTCTTTTCTACAGCTTTTGACGGAGCTTGGTTCAGTGTTAGTGCCGCGGTTTGTAGCGCATGTCCCCAAAAAGAGATAGGAAGTTCACTAAGACCCATCATTGATCAAACCATGTCTAACAAGGTTCGATTTCTCCGTTCGAATACTCCGTTCCATTGAGGAGTTCCAGGAGGTGTCAGCTCTATAAGAATACCATTTTCTTTCAAGTGATCGTCGAATTCATGGCTCAAATATTTGACACCTCGATCCAATCATAGTGCTTTAATTTTCTTGCCAAGTTGATTTTCAACTTCTCGCTGAAGTTCTTTGAATTTCTAAAAAATTCAAATTTATTTGACATTAGGTAGATATAGCCATATCTACTAATGTTGTTAACGAAGGTGAATTCTTAGTGGTCTTAGTTTAAGTAGTTGTATCAACTTTTGTCTAATCATATGTCAAAAGACACAATTTTCATTGAACATATATTTGCAAGACAATTTTGAAACAACCATTGTCTAAGTCTTACATTCAAAATAACTAGGTGTCCAACACCATAGATCATAGTATCTTCAAAAGCATGATGAAACTAAGATTAGTTATTTACATGTCATAGACAAAATAGTGCATGCAAGCACGATCGAACAACTATCTTTGTCGTCTACTTGTCCTTGCACGTACACTTGATAAGCTTCTCACTTGGTCCCTGAAAAGGCAACATAAAATGAATCATACTGGGATCTAATACCTATGATAAGCCTAATTCACAAGTGTTTAAGGAAGATACCTGAGGTAGTCGGAACATTCCCCTCTTCCTGATCTTTGCGAAAGATCTTGCATTCTTGTTTGTAGTGGCCTTCCCCACCACAATAGAAGCATCAAATCTTTAACTTTATCTTGAACTCCCTTCTCCTTGATCTTAGGGGCCTCTCAATTGCTCCATAAGAAGTAGCTCGGTTAAGACGTTGCACCACCTCTCTAAAAGAGCATGTCTCCTTACCCGCAACTATATGCACTCTAAGTGCATCATAGCCCGAGTGGAGTGAAGCAAGCAAAATGTTACCGGCCATCACAGTTTCCACTGGGATCCCTAGAAGCTCCATGTGTTTGAAGAGCCTAGTCATTTTGAACACATGCGCTCGAAGAGGCATTTCGGGTCTTAGCTTGGTGTTGTAGACCCTTGACCAAAGTTCGCATCTTTCCATTGCAAGACAACCCTTTTTAGGAGGCTTTATCTTCATGTTTGAGAGAGACTAGTCAGGTCAAACACGAGTCCATCATAGTTTCCATTGTAACTCTTAGTGACTCTTACATTGACAACATCCTCCAATGATTTGAGGAAAATATCCAGTAGATAGAAGGAGAGCTTTTCCTTCCATTCTTCAGGGATGGAGTTAGCCATAAGTCGTGAGACTTTCTTGCAATCGGAAGACCATTTTGTATGAGCCTCATCTGTCATGATGCCCTTAGAGACAAAGCTTGGCATGGAAGTGATGTGTAGCATTTATGCCACCATTTTACCCTTTTTCACTAGAGATTTTCCCCGGATTTGTCACTTGTTTATGCCTCTTTTCACCCCTTTTATCTCGATTTTAGTCATTTTAGCTCCCTCTCGTATTTTCCCTTCCCTTTATCTTTTCTTTTAGTTTTTACCTCTTTTTTGTGTGTTTTGATAGCTCCTAGCGCTCGTGTGCGAATCATGAATTAGTAGCTTGAGTAGAGATGCCAAAGGAGCTTGCCAAGGGAGGGGAGATGCCAAAATGGAGAGGGCGCGCTGTTAAGAATGGCCGCGGCCGCAGGCTTGATAGCCGTGGGCGCGGACAGGAAAACCCTTAATCCAGCAAGAGAAAGTGGAGATGGAGAGCCGCGGGCGCGAAGCAAAGGGGTCGCGGGCGCGACATTTTCCCCCGCGGGTGCGGCATTCTAGGTTTGACGAGGCTTATTACCCATCTTGGAGAGGGCGCGTCAGCCTGTTCGGAGAGCCCTCTCCCTTGCCCTTTTTTCTTCATTTTGGTAGAAGAATATAAATAGTCTTTAGCTTGAGTTTTTCATTCATTCGCTATTCCATTGGCTTTAAATCATTTGTAGAGAGAGAATTTCCTTGGCTTCTAGAGAGATAAAACACTAGTCTTCAAGAATCAATCTTTGTAATCAAATATTCAAGCTTTCTTCTAGATTGTTGCTACTACTTTCATGATTTGGTAACCTTTCATCTTTATAATATCAATCTTTACTTTTGTTTCTCTAGTTTATGATTTTCTTCGTTTTATTGTTCTTACTTGAGTTTACTTTCATAAATATTCAAGCTTTATTAGTTTCTTTGATTTCCTTTCAAGTTAGAATCATGTTAGGTTGTGTTTATATTAATAATATGCTTATGTTAGTTGTTATGGCTATTCCCTTCCTTCTAGCTTAGGTTTTTATCTAGGGAAGGGGGTGAAAATCATGTGTATTTGATTATCTATTAATTATTGATTGGGATTTATTCTTGAGTTTATGATTTGAGCTAAAATATGCTTGGAGTTAGTGCGTGCACCTCTAATACCAAGAGTCTAGCCCTTGATTGAATGCATGAGAATGATTTAATCGAGGTGTGAATGATTTCATCCATTTGCTTGAGTAGTTGCATGAGAATGAACTATCTTAGGTAGAGTTTATACTCCTAGAATTGGTTCCTTATCGGTTTTCATTAGTATTCCTTGTTCATGATTGAATCCCCTTTTCCCTAGTGCTTTTGTCATTGTTATCTCTCTAATCTTATCCTTTGATTTGCATTCAATAGTGTTTAATCTATTTCCTTTGTTTTTAGTTTATTCTAGGGTCAATAGTAGTTGGTTTGTCCATAGGATTCTTCAAACACAAATCTCAATACCCTTTTTTTGTTACTAGCAATTTGTCCTTGATTTCATGTAAATTGTGCTAAACCCCCGTTTCCTTGGGAATCGACCCTACCTTACCGCTATCTAAAGTAAAATTGATAGAGTTAGGATAGGAGATATAAATTTTAATTTTGATCTAGGATAGTAAATTAACGACCTATTGTCCACCAATCAAAATTTTGGCGCCGTTGCCGGGGAGGCGGCTAGTTTTGCACATTTATTTGCGTTATTAGTGGATTTGTTGCTTTTTATTTTGTTCTATTTCCACTTGCTAATTGTTTGCTTAGCTTTGGTGAATGCAAAGAAGATCTCAAGGACCCCCTACTCACAACCTTGATCACGAAATCGACCACACCTTGAGACAAGTCCGTAGACTCTATCAAGAAGAGGGACGAGGTTTTGGTGCTATCTTTGATAGTGAGAGTGATTCTTATTCCTCACATTCCCAAGGTGACGAAATGGCAGGACCACAAGCGGATGTTTTATTTCGTGAGTTCGGTAATCCGGAGGATTACGAGCTCACCGATGGGATATTGCTACCCGTCACGGAAACTAACTTCACCATCCATCCTCAATACACTCAAATGGTTCAAGCGGAGCAATTCTCGGGTTCGCCAAGTGAAGACCCCATTGAGCGTCTTGATAGGTTTCTTGAACTTTGTGCCATGATACAAACCAACTAAGTTTCTCAAGAATACATTCGGACGCACCTATTTCGGCAATCTCTTGCGGGGAGAGCAAAGAAGTGGCTCAAGCAAGTCAAGCCTAATTCTCTGACAACATGGAGGGAAATTGTCCAAGAATTTTTGAAAAGGTTCATCTCCGAAGAGAAAACAACCGACATGAGGAGGAAGATGGCGTCTTTTGAACAAGAGGCAGAGGAAAGCCTTAGTGAAGCTTGGGAGAGGTTTAAAGAGTTGGTGCAAGCATGTCCTCACCATGAATACAATCAAAGCTTACTTATGAGGTTCTTCTATGATGGTTTGGAACCGATGTCTCGAGCTAATTTGGATGTGGGGGCGGGTGGACAATTAATCAAAGTCCCTTAAAATTAAGTTGAAGCAACAATTGAAGAGGTAGTAAAAAACTACTCTTGGGGAGGAAGAAGGAGGAATGCACCTAAGAAGGGTGGAAAGTACGAGTTGGAAAAAGTGGACCAACTACAACATCAAATTGAGATGTTGACAAAAGGGCTTGCCAAGTTGAATACAAGTGTTGCTAGTGGTTCAAGTACCTCCCAAGTCAACTCTTTCTCTTGTCAAAATTGTGGTGGTACAAACCATGACACATCCTATTGTGGAGGTTTATGTCAGGAGCATGTAGCAGCATACAATACAAGGCAAGAAGGGTATAGGGGAAACGGTGGAGGAGTAGCTTGGAGAAACCACCACCCGGATTTGCAACCCAACCTCAACAATGGAATCAACAAGCTCAACAACCATACAACTCCAACACCCAATATCAAAACCCACCTCCATTCCAAACCCAAAATCAAAGAGGAAACTACCCTAGAAACAACCAACATAATAATCAACACCAATACCAAAATCAAAACCAAGCAACTCAAAGAATTCAAGAGCAAGCATCTCAACCCGATTCTACTCAAACTCAAATTCTTCAACAACTTCAAGCCATGAATCAACAAATGCAAGAAGTCAAGGCTCATAACAAGATGGTTGATTCACAACTAGCACAATTGGCCGAGAGGGTTCCTTTCAACTCATCTTCCACTTTGCCCGGACAATCACAAACCAACCCTTCTAATATTGTGAAACCCGACTCTTGTAAGGCAATCACATTGAGATCGGGTGCATCTTATGAGGGTCCCAAGGAAGAGGATGGCAAGGAAAAGAAGGAAGGAAAAGAGGAGATGAGTGAAGATAAAGGGTGCGAAGAAGAGAAAGTTGATGAGAAAGAGAAGTTATTGAGAAAGAAGTCTAAGGATGTGGTGACATCCTCAACTTCTAGTGAGGCTAGAAATCTTGATGGACCGGTTCATTTTCCCGGTCGGCTTGCGGAGAGAAAATTGAACGACAAATTTGCAAAGTTTCTAAGTGTGATGAAAAACTTACACATTAACCTCCCTTTCATTAATGTTGTCACACAAATGCCCTCATACTCCAAGTTCTTGAAAGACATTCTCACCAACAAAAGGAAGCTCAATGATGAGCTTATCACTCTTCCCCATCAAGTGAGTGCACTTGTTCAACACAAAATGCCCAAGAAGCAAAAGGATCCGGGAAGCTTCACCTTGCCGGTCAAGATTGGGAACTTGGAATGTAGGGGTGCCCTAGCCGACCTTGGAGCAAGTGTTAGTTTGATCCCTCTATCCATTGCTCAAAAGCTTAACATTGACATGATCCCCACAAGGAAAACCATTCAATTGGCCGATCGTTCGGTGAAGCTACCTTGTTGTGAGCTTGAAGATGTCCCTATTCAAGTTGGGCATATCTATGTTCCATGTGACTTTGTATTGATGGATATGGAAGAAGATGTGGATACACCTTCGATTTTGGGCCATGAAGCTCTTAAGACCTTGGGGGCGGTAATCAATTGCAAGAACAATACCATTACATGTGAGGTAGCCGATGAAAAAATTGTCTTTGAATTCTCCAAGCTACTCAAGACCCCCATGGTTGAGAAGTGCCATAGGGTTGATGTTGTCAATGAAGACCTAGATCGTTTGGAAAGGGTTATGATGAGTCCTCAAGATCCAATGGTTGAATCTCTCACATGTGAGGAAGAGTATTTCTCCCAAGAAGCAAAGGAGTTTGCTATGGCCATTGAAGAAGCCAAAGAGGAGAAAGCGAGTGATCCTAAGCATGATGAGCTAGAATATGAGGAGGAAAAATTGGAGGAGAGTTCTAAGCCTCCTCCCAAGGTAGAACTCAAACCCCTTCCCCCTTCTTTGAAATATTCTTACCTTGGAAATGAAGGGGAATACCCTATTATTGTCAATGCTTCCCTTAATGGTCTTGATTTGGAAAAATTGATTGTTGTTTTGAGAAAGTATAGAAATGTGATAGGGTATAGCATTGATGATATCAAGGGTATTAGCCTTTCTTTATGCATGCATCGTATTCACCTTGAGGATGATCAATCCACCTCCATCGAACCTCAAAGGAGGTTGAACCCCAACCTCCAAGAGGTTGTCAACAAAGAAATTTTGAAATTGCGTGAGGCGGGTATAATCTACGCTATCTCCGATAGCAAGTGGGTTAGCCCGGTTCACGTGGTTCCCAAAAAGGGTGGAATGACCATTGTCAAGGGAGAAGGAGGAGAGGAAATCTCCACCCGGATGGTGACCGGGTGGAGGATGTGCATTGATTATAGGAAGTAGAACAAGAACACTAAGAAAGATCATTTTACTCTCCCCTTCATGGACCAAATGTTGGAAAGACTCTCCCATCATGCTTTCTTTTGCTTTTTGGATGGATATTCCGGCTTTTTCCAAATTCCTATCCATCCAAATGATCAAGAGAAAACTACTTTTATGTGTCGATATGGGACATTTGCATACCGAAGAATTCCATTCGGGTTATGCAATGCTCCCTCAACTTTCCAACGATGCATGACCTCCATTTTTTCTGAAATGCTTGAGAATGAAATTGAAGTTTTTATGGATTATGTTAGTGTTGGTGGCTCGTCTTTGGATACATGTCTTATTAACCTTGAAAAAGTTTTGAAAAGGTATGAAGAGACGAGTTTAGTGTTGAATTGGGAAAAATGCCGTTTTATGGTCGAGGAAGGTATTGTCCTAGGCCATAAAGTATCAAAAAAGGGCATTGAAGTAGACTCGGCTAAGGTTTCGGTGATTGCTAAGTTGCCCCCTCCTACCTCCGTCACGGGAGTGAGAGCTTTTCTTGGGCATGCCGGTTTCTACCGGAGGTTTATCAAAAAAATTTCATCAATCGCCAAGCCCTTAACCGAGTTACTCAAAAAGGTTGTTGTGTTCAATTTTGATGAGGCTTGCCTTGAGGCATTCCAAAAGCTCAAGGAAGCCCTCATCTCCCCTCCTGTTGTGCAAGCTCCGGATTGGAGCTTGCCTTTTGAGCTAATGTGCGATGCAAGTAGATTTGCAGTAGGTGTTGTACTTGGGCAAAAGAAAGAAGGAAGATCATGTGTCATCTACTATGAAAGTAGAACGCTCGACGAAGCTCAAAGGAATGATACCACAACGGAGAAGGAAATGCTAGCGGTTGTCTTTGCCATTGATAAGTTCTGGTCCTACCTCATATGCTCAAAGGTGATAGTCTACACGCATCACATAGCAGTCTGCTATCTTATGACCAAAAAGGAAGCGAAACCGCGTCTCATCCGTTGGGTTCTTTTGCTCCGAGACTTTGATATGGAGATGAGGGATAAAAAGGGAGAGGGGAATTATGTGGCGGATCATCTATCTAGACTTCCCTTTGAGAATAAGGAAGAGGTTCCTATCAATGAAGAGGTGGGGTTTGAGACCCTCATGGCCATGGCATCGGCATCAAGCCCTTAGTACGCGGATATTGCCAACTATTTAGCATGTGGAGTTGTTCCCCCAGAATTCTCCTCTCAACAAAAGAAAAGATTTTTCAAGGAAGTGAGGAGATATTTTGGAATGATCCTTATTTGTTCAGGCAATGTGGAGATGGCCTCTTTCGAAAATGTGTTCCGGATCATGAGATAGAAGTAGTTCTTGAACATTGCCACTCATTGCCATGTGGAAGGCATGGAGGAGTTGAAAAGACGGTGGCAAAGATCTCCCAATCTCTTCTTTGGTGGCCAAAAATGCACAAGGATGCCCACAAATTCGTCTCACAGTGTGATAAATGCCAAAGAAGTGGTGGCATAACAAAAAGGGATGAAATGCCTCAACAAAACATTTTGGAGGTCGACCCATTCGATGTTTGGGGTGTCGACTTCATGGGGCCCTTTGTCTCTTCTTGTGGAAATCTTTATATCTTGGTGGCGATGGACTATGTGACCAAGTGGATTGAAGCTATACCATACCCCACCAATGACCATAAAGTGGTGCTCAAGCTTCTTAAAAAAGTCATATTTCCACGGTTTGGGGATCCAAGAGTTCTTATTAGCGATGGTGGTTCTCACTTTGCCAAGAAACAACTTGAAGCTCTCCTCAAACGATATGGGGTTCATCATAAAATCGGCCTACCATACCACCCCCAAACTCAAGGGAAAGTTGAAGTATCAAATAGGGAGATCAAGAACCTCCTTGAGAGGATGGTAAACAAGTCTAGAAAGGATTGGTCTCTCAAGCTTGATGATACACTTTGGGCTTTAAGGATGGCTTACAAGACCCCGATTGGTACTACCCCTTACCGATTGGTCTATGGAAAAGCTTGGCATTTGCGGGTTGAGTTAGAGTACAAAGCTTGGTGGGCGATCAAAGAGCTCAATATAGATATGACCTTGGCGGGTGAGAAAAGGCTACTTAAGCTCAATGAACTTGAGGAGCTTCGCTATGATGCCTATGAGAACTCAAGACTCTACAAGGAGAGGACCAAGAGGAGGCACGACCATTATATAAGGAACAAGCGCTTTAAGGTTGGGGACAAGGTGTTGTTGTTCAATTCTAGGCTCCGTTTGTTCCCCGGAAAACTTAATTCAAAATGTTCGGGGCCTTTCACAATTTCGAAAATAACTCCTTATGGGTATTTTGAGTTGGAAGCGGATGGGAAGAAGTTCATGGTTAACGGCCACCGTTTGAAGCTCTACCATTGCAATGATCAAGTTGGCATGATTGAGTGCATGAGGCTCGATCCGCCGGATCCTAAGCCACTTTCTTGAAGATGATGTGAATGGTCAAGCTAATGACCTTATAAAGAAGCGCTTCTCGGGAAGCAACCCGAGTTCTCAACTCTTTTGATTTTGTGTTTCTTGTCTTTGATTATTTTTGAACGATTTTTCTTTAATCTCTTATTGTGTGTGTTTGTTCTTCCATTAGGTACTATTAAGTTGAGTTTGGAGAGGAGAAGGAGAATGGAAGAATTGAAAGTGGAGATGCCAGGAGAAACCCTAGAGAGGGCGCGCACAGGCCACCCGCGAGCGCGGCCCATAGGCCCGCGGGCGCGACAGACCCCCCTTTAGTTTTGTAAGGGAAGTGGAGATGCCTGGGAGATAGCTGAGAGAGGGCGCGGACAGGCCACCCCGCGGGCGCGCATACACCTACGCGGGCGCGGACAGTCACCTCCGCGGGCGCGGCATCCTGCAGTTAAGAAACATCAGAAACCTGAAACCCCAGGGCCGCGGGCGCAGATAGGCTATCCCGCGGGTGTGGCCCTTCAGTTCTGCGATTTTTACTCCATTTCTCAGCCATATACCCGAAACACATTTCACCCCCACAACTGAAATTTTCCCTCTTTCTCCTCTCTACTCCTCACTCCATTCCAAACCTTAACCCATTCTACCTCAATTTCTCTTCCCATATCATCAAACTCCATCAAATTTCAACAAATTCCCTCACTTTTATTCAATCTTTCTCACCAAAAATCTGAAATTTCATCCTTTAAAACCCCCAATTTCGGTATTCCTCTTTGTGTGGAACTTTCTTTCACCATTAGAGGGTTCTTGAAGGAAGTCTTGATTTCTTCTTCAAGGGGATAGTAGGAGCAATTCTGGGTACTCATTTTGGTATACATTTCTTCCTTACTCTCATTTACCTTTGAACTTGAAGCATGCCTTTGGTTGAGAAATTATATGCTTGTGAATTTTCATGTTGGAATTTTTGATTGGTGCATGCCTATATTGTGTTCATTCATCATCTTAAGCATCATTAATTGTTGATTTGTTGTTTGTGTTAGTTGTTTCTTGTCATAGATTGCTTGCTTGTAGGTTGAACTTGGTGATTCTTGGTCTTGGAAATTTTTGTAGTGTGATTGTTGTGAGAGATTGTTGAGGTATTGGATTTCCATTTGGTATTAGTGATAATGGTTTTTGGTTCAAAGAAGAGAAAAAGTGGGAAGGAACTTCAAGGTTCATCCTCCTCAAACCCCAAACAAAATGAAAAAACACAAACCGCTCCACCACCTCTACCACCCCTCAAATTCCACAACAAAAACCATAAACCCATCTACGACAACCTTCCAAATAGGATGTTGAGACCAACCAAGCATTACCACCATCCCACCCCCACCAAGCTTGGCATCGACGAGGATTGTTGGTTCTTGTTCAACAACCTCGGGCTTGGTTCCTTTGTGTCAAGTGCATGTCGAACCTACAAAGAGCCTACCCTAGAGTTTCTTGCTTCTTTCGAAATTCATGCCACAGGGGATAATGATCTCTCCATCTCCTTCCAACTCTTTAACAAAAAAGAAACCTTCACCCTCCGCCAGTTTAACCTACTACTGGACTTCAACCCCGATGCCGATATGTTCTTCCCCGAGCATGCAGGCCTCCATGCTTTTGAGCCTCTTCATTGGTGGAAGGTCATTTCAAGAATGGACGCTTTCAACTCCAAGTACTCTTTAGCCAGCCAGATCATGCACCCAGCCACCAGACTTCTGCATCGAATTCTCAGGTACATGGTCTTTAATAAACAAGACTTGGGGAAGCTTACAACTGACGAAATCCGGATATTATGGCTAGCTACGCAGTCGGAGATTGGGCACAAAATGAACTTCGGGTTTCTATTCACCAAATTCATTGAAGGTGTCCTCTCGGGTACAAGGAAGGGAGAAATACATTTCGGGGGGATGGTCACTCAGATAGCCGAAAAGTTAGGGCATTTGGCGAAGCTTGAATCTTGCACCCCTGTGGGGAAGAGTGATGGGAGTGATATTTGGCTCGACCTCGACTAGCTAAAGACCATGAAATTCATCGCAGATACCGAGGATCGAGGAAGGACTTGGAGCTTACTTGTCTCCCATGAACACCACTGTTTCCTTCCCAAGCCGGAATTCACTTCCTTCACGAGGGAAGGAGTCAATTACCTATGGTGGGTAAAGAAGGACTCGGGTGTCCTTCCTAGTGCGAGAATGGTCATGGGGGAAGAGTCCGGTCAAAGCCATGGAAGTGCGGAGGATGAGTTCCCACAACAACAACAACAACAACAACAAGGAAGAAGGCAACAACAACAACATCATCAACCCGACTACCAACAACAAATGGAGGCAATGAGAGCCCAAATGGAAAGCATGCAACTCGGCATGCAAGGTATGTTTGCTTCCTACCAACACCTCTCTTACCAAACCAACGCTTTATATGATTTGAGTGTACGTAGAGGGGATGTCACCCCCCCGGTCAACTACCCATATGTGCCGGCCCAACAAGGGCTCGTGCCATCTTGGGGGGTGACAACCAACCTACGTACCCCATTGTGCCTAGGCGTGATTTCCTTGATGAGTCCGGTCATTATGATTATCGGGTTTCGGGTAACTACCCCTATGTCGATCCTTCTCACCCCGCACCCCTTGTCCAACCCGAGCCATAATCCGCATCCCAACTTGACCTCTTCAATGGTCATTATGGGTGGCCACCTGGCTACTCCGGAGGTTGGGACCCCTATGGGCCCCCTCGGGTTTCTCTTATGACAGTGGGAGTGCGGATAACGACGGTGCCGACCCTAGTGGAAATTAGTTTCCCCCTTGTTCTTTTTGTTCCCTCCTTTTGTCTTCCCTCCCCTTTATTACATGTCCTCATGCCGCATCAAGGATGATGCTTTACTCTAGTGTGGGGGGGGGGGTGTTTGAGTCAAAGGAGAGTGTTAGGGAATGCTTGAGGTAAGTGTGGGGGAAGGCACCTAGGACTCAAGGGACTATTTAGGGGTTTTCGGTGTAGGTGTCGTTGGTAGCGTTGTTGTTGTTTGGTGTCTATGATGTCCATTTCTATGATGATGATATGATGATAATGTTTTGATGATGATGATTCTATGATGATGGTATGTTTGGGTAGTAGGTCATACCCAAAGAATTAAGATCATGGATTTTCTTTCTCTCTCTAGTACTAACTTTCTTTTCTTTGTAGTGGTTGCCTTGTTTTTCTTTGTTTTTCTCTCTTTTGTAGCTTGGAAGAAATTGGAAGCGACATGTGGAGGCACGGTAAATTGCTTGGTTGCTTTATTCTTTCTTCAAGAGACATGGGTGAGATATTTCCTTTACTTTTCTTTTCTCTTCTCGTGTCGTGTTTAGTTTAGGATTTAGCTTAGGAAAGAGTTGAATGGTTCGAGGTTGTTTGCATGCGGTTCCAAGGAACCTGGGATCGTTGGTATTGAGACCGAACGATCAATTGTATGTCGATTGGGATTTATTTGAATCTTTAAGCCTCTTATATGAACCTTCTTGATTCTCTCTTTCTTTTGTTCTACTTCCTTTTGTGTGATAAGCGTAATTATGGCATGATGATATGGTTGTGTTTTGGAACTTGCTTGCTACATTTGGACTCTATCTCCGTGATGATGCATCCTAGAATGTTTGTCCTTTTTCTTAACTATGTGATGAGATGCACATTTCGAGATTGTTGTTGATTGAATTAGACAAGCCTTTGTTAAGGTAGCAAGGGTAAGAACTTGTGAGGGCGTTTGAACCCCTAGTTCACGGGATGTGGTAAGATGGAGTTACTCCCTGTAGTGGATTTGAAGCCCTCTAGTTGGTATTTGCTTACTTTTCTCGTCCCTTGTGAGGTTCACTTTGTTCAAGCCTTCATCAACTTGTTGAGTGGCGTGTTAGGATCCTCGACTATGCATGTTTGAATCCTTGTGTTGACTATTAGCTCCCAAGATTGTGACCTTGGACTTTTGAGGGAGGAAAAGGGCACCATTTCTCATTTTTGTTTATATTCTCTTTTATTTAGTTACAAATTTGATTTTTCTTTTTGCATCAACCCTCTTGCTAACCAATTTGAGCCTAATGTTTTCCCATTCTTATCTCAACTTCATTACAAGCCTAGCGACCTATGCTTACCAACCCCTTTTAGTTAGTGAAGCAATGGCTTTGCGAGGCTAGTGTGAAAGAGCGTCATGAATGTGAGCATGAATCATTTGTGAAATTGGTTTGTAATTCTAGAGTTGAATATGTAAGGAAGTTTGGAAAAGAGTGTATCAAAAATCAAAAAAAAAAAATTAAAAAAAAATAAAAAAAGAAAGAAGATGAAATGAGAAATTTATTTATTTTATATATACTTGAATATGGGGTGGTGATGCGAATGAAATCAAAATGTTTGGATGTTCGTTTGAGTTGTGGTTGTGTTTTGAGTTTTGACCTTAGAGGGTTGCCCTTCCTCTTGCTTCATTTAGGAATTACCGTCACTATTTCAAATTATTCTTCCGACCTCTACCTTAAGCCGTGTCATTACAACCCTTGTGAAGCCCCTTTGACTTTAAGAGTGCGTGCTCAACAACTGGTGGAGGGAGTTGGTTCTCAACCCTGTGGAAAGAACGTGCGTAGTTGAGATGTCGGGATGATCTTTTACCTCCTCAAATTGAATCTTTTTCCGGTTCTTTCGTGGAATCATGAGGAACCATCTAGAGGGACGATTTAAAGCTAGTGGGGAGAACGCGGACCGTTTTAGAGGGGATTAGAGCAGAAGACGACTCACTAGTTCTCTATGCTTAGTTCAGGCTTGACTCTTGCAATCTTTAGCATCTTGAGGCGTGCATGCATCCTGTAGTTGAGAATATCTAATATTCTTTGACATTTTTGCCATGGTTGAGTCCGAATAAAGCATTTGTCCTTTTGATCTCTAATGTTGTTTTTCCAAAACCATGCCATATTGTGTTTGTCTTTGTGGTGTTTGATTTATCTTTCTTTCTTTGTCTTGCTTGAGGACAAGCAAGAGGCTAGTGTGGGGGATTTTGATGTGTGGCATTTATGCCACCATTTTACCCTTTTTCCCTAGAGATTTCCCCCGGATTTGTCACTTGTTTATGCCTCTTTTCACCCCTTTTATATCGATTTTAGTCATTTTAGCTCCCTCTCATATTTTCCCTTCCCTTTTGTCTTTTCTTTTAGTTTTTACCTCCTTTTTGTGTGTTTTGATAGCTCCCAGCGCTCGTTTGCAAATCATGAATTAGTAGCTTGAGTAGAGATGCCAAAGGAGCTTGCCAAGGGAGGGGAGATGCCAAAATGGAGAGGGCGCGCTGTTAAGAATGGTCGCGGCCGCGGACAGGAAAACCCTGAATCCAGCAAGAGAAAGTGGAGATAGAGAGCCGCGGGCGCGGAGCAAAGGGGCCGCGGGCGCGGCATTTTCCCCCGCGGGCGCGGCATTCTGGATTTGACGAGGCTTATTACCCAGCTTGGAGAGGGCGTGGCAGCCTGTTCGAAGAGCCCTCTCCCTTGCCCTGTTTTCTTCATTTTGGTAGAAGAATATAAATAGTCTTTAGCTTGAGTTATTCATTCATTCACTATTCCATTGGCTTTAAATCATTTGTAGAGAGAGAATTTCCATGGCTTCTAGAGAGAGAAAACACTAGTCTTCAAGAATCAATCTTTGTAATCAAATATTCAAGCTTTCTTCTAGATTGTTGCTACAACTTTCATGATTTGGTAATCTTTCATCTTTATAATATCAATCTTTACATTTGTTTCTCTAGTTTTTGATTTTCTTTGTTTTATTGTTCTTACTTGAGTTTACTTTCATAAATATTCAAGCTTTATTAGTTTCTTTGATTTCCTTTCAAGTTAGAATCATGTTAGGTTGTGTTGATATTGAATATATGCTTATTTTAGTTGTTATGGCTATTCCTTTACTTCTAGCTTAAGTTTTTAGCTAGGGAAGGGAGTGAAAATCATGTGTATTTGATTATCTATTGTTTATTGATTGGGATTTATTCTTGAGTTTATGATTTGAGCTAAAATATGCTTAAAGTTAGTGCGTGCACCTCTAATCCGAAGAGTCTAGCCCTTGATTGAATGCATGAGAATGATTTAATCCAGGTGTGAATGATTTCATCCATTTGCTTGAGTAGTTGCATGAGAATGAACTATCTTAGGTAGAGTTTATACTCCTAGAATCGGTTCCTTATCGGTTTTCATTAGTATTCCTTGTTCATGATTGAATCCCCTTTTCCCTAGTGCTTTTGTCATTGTTATCTCTCTAATCTTATCCTTTGATTTGCATTCAAGAGTGTTTAATATATTTCCTTTGTTTTTAGTTTATTCTAGGCTCAATAGTAGTTGGTTTGTCCATAGGATTCTTCAAACACAAATCTCAATACCCTTTTTTTGTTACTAGCAATTTGTCCTTGATTTCGTATAAATTGTGCTAAACCCCTGTTTCCTTGGGAATCGACCCTACCTTACCGCTATCTAAAGTAAAATTGATAGAGTTAGGATAGGATATATAAATTGTAATTTTGATGTAGGATAGTAAATTAACGACCTATTGTCCACCGATCAGGGAGTGTCAAGAGTTTTACGGAGAGTTTTCCTGAGTTCCTCCTCCCAATCCTTGAAGTTGACCAAGTTGAGTCAAAAGGCCAACTTTTCGGGGAGTTCCGAGCAAAAAGAATTGTTGATCGAGTTACTTGCAAACATTGTTCTACAATTGAAAGAATTTTAAATGAAAAACCATTCCTATAATCAATAAGTTTGAAATTTAAAAGCGTTCATGCAAATTTTCAATCTTATTGAGCATTTTATCCACGCATTAATAATTTTGTCCCTTTTAGGCGAGAATAAAATGATTCCGAAATCCTAAAATCAAGAAATGGTTAAGCATGATTTGGCTTGTCTTACCATTAAATATCTTGAGGTAAGCAATCCAATTGCTAATAGCTCTAAGCTACTCTCGGTGTGATAAAATGTCGCATCTAATGCATTCTTAACATTTTATCTCTTTTACCACGACATCTAAGGACTCCTTACTAATATCGTTGAGCTTAACCAAGATCAACTTGTATACCTAGTATACCTTACGTTCCTAGGGAAGTAGTGATGCCTCGCTTTGGCGTAGCCCATCACGTACGCGCATTAGTTCGATAAGTGTTGTTCTTGGAACAGCATATTTTAGCTCAATATTTTAGGGACCTAAGGTTTCTATGTTGGTAGATTTAAGTGAACTAAACTAATCATCGCAACATATCGAAATCCTAAGCATGCATCTATCATTCACAATATATATATGAACATAACAACAGTATATAAGGCATAAATTTGATGCATTTGGCAACTAGCATGACCCCTTGAAATCTTCAAATCTTCAAGGGTCTTCATCTTGGCTCGTCTTTTTAGAAATGTCGTCTTGAGACATCTCCGCCAAGAAACTAATTACTAGTTATTATGACTAAAACTAATCTAAAGTAAAAAATACTTAATGGTCACAGACCATATTTAGATTTACAAAAATACGTAACAGAACGCAGTCCGTATTTTCTATCCTAATTGGGTCCCACTAGTTGCCATTTTCTCAAAACCTGTTTTGAAACAATCTTTCATTAACCCATTCACTATTTGTGAATGGCCCATGCATTTTACGAGCTAAACAAGTAAACACGCAAAACTAGTAACTAACTTAGGTGGTTAAATCCGATTAACGCGCCTAATTAAAACTAGTCAAAGTTGTTTAATAAATTATGTTTATCAAGGCGCAATTTGTTCACGTAATTAGCCAACCTCCCACTAAATTCCGCATCCAACTTAATCAATCAAATTAATTAAGCCGGTTAACCAAAATTTTGTCAAAATCAAAGTTTTGCAAGAGTTGGAAAAATCAAGGTCTAGCCTCGTTTAAATTTTAAATAAAATTTACACGGCAAAATTTTGCAAAAGACGATAGCCCGAAATTAAGCAAAAAACAACCCACTCATATCCTTGGTGGTTGCGCACCATGGCTGCTAGGCAGCCGATGAGATGCTCCTGATGCTAGGTGCTAGCACGCACCGATCAACGTGGCATGCTACGCTAGCACCTGCAGCTGGCTACGCATGCTGGTGCTTGCCAGCAAGTGGCGGGCTTGCTGGGGCTTGCTGCCGTGTTGCCCAGCAGCGTGCACAAGCGCTCCAGCAGCCTCGATTTACGCGCATTATTCTCGGGATTTTAATCCTGATTTACGTGTGACGTAAAATTAATCTAAATTTTTTATAGAATTAATTTTGGGCAAAATGAAAATAAAATAAGTCCAATTTAATTAAATTCAATTTTAATGGTGCACAAGCCTAAATTTCCAAAATCACCTTGGAATATTTTTGGTCTTTCTTGATGCTTAAAATTGAAAAGGCTATGTCCATAATTAATTTAACCAATATGCAAATTAATAATGGAAAAATAAACCAATCATCCAATGAAAAATTTTCAAACTTTTAAACTTGTGTAAAATAACAAGATTACATCTTCTAATGTGAAGATTAACCAAAATTAATCACAAACATTTGAAATTTAAGGATTTTAATCAACCAAATATGAAAAATTCAAAAGTTAGTTCAACATGGAATTTAGAGTCAAAGTTCCAACCATTTAAACATTTAAAGATTGGATCTTTAACATACTAGGAACTTTAAAATTACACATTCACAACAAACTTTCACACATTATTGCAATTTATTTGCATAATTTTGAAAAAAAAAGTTTATGTGAAAAGGAACATATCAACTTAAGTACATATTAAACTCCATAATCATGCTTAAAAGATATTTAAATTGCAGTAGATTAGGGATGCAATAATGTCTTTAATCTCCCCTTGACATGCTTGCATTAATCAAGGCATAAAAGATTTAAAATTTTCGTTTAAAACGAAAAAAACCCTCAAAAAATAGGTTTCTGGTTCGAATTTGGCTTCAAGACAGTCCTCGAAGACCCACTCTTTTTTGAGCCAAAATCCGAGTGCTTAGGCCAAAAACCGAAAAATACGAGATTAAAACTATTTTAAAAACGTACATCTAATCAAATTAGAAAAGTAAAACCAGAATTTAAATCTACTTTAAAACACCTTAATAAAAAACTTGCAAAAATTAAAAGGAGCACGGCTCCGATACCGGTGTAGGGTTTCGTAGAGACCCACTCTACGCGGAAGGAAGCCCACCAAGACCCGCCCCGATAAATAAAGCTATTAAAGCATGCAAAACTTAATTAATACATAATTAAGAGAAAAAGGGAGAAAGAATTATACCCATGACGCGTACTTCGCTCACTAAAAGAGCTCTTATTTGAACCCCGCAATCGCAAGGTCTCTGACGACTTTTACCGACGAACCCTGACCCGAGGGATACAAGTCCCGAAGGTTAGTCGGGACCCGATCAAATAAAAAGGGAGTTTTACAAACTTAAGTCTTTCTCGACTATTGGAGATACCTTTTGAGTTCTACTCAAGTTGTGAATTCTCAAAATCCCAACCAAGGGGTATTTATAGAGAATGAGGACTTGAATCCCATTTCATGATCAATGTGGGATCATGTGCAATTGCACTAATTTATTTAATTCCAAAATAAATTATAAAGCAATTACAATCACAAAGAAACAAGTGTCAATAGGAGAGAATGGGTTAGGTGAGAGCCATATCCCATTGGGGGACCATTGCCTTGCTCCCCAAGGGAAGCCTTGAGGCCTTGGTCCCCACCTCTCCTAAACCGCCACTCACAAGGACTGCTGGGCTGGCAGCCAGATAGCATGCTTGCACATGCCAGTAAGCACAGCTAGCATGCACTACACACACCAGCCAGCACATGCGTGCTGCTGTCTAGCCACGCATGCTGCTGGGTGCTAGGCACTAGGCTATGCCTCGCAAGCTGCTAGCCCTGGCACTCGCATATGCGCACAACACATATACTTGATGACTGGTGTGTGACGGTAGGCCTAGGCATACACACACGCACACACGCAAGCGCCTAGAAATGCGATGGTGTTGTGCTTTGTGAAGGCACATACGCACGCACACACGCTAGTGCCTAGCACAGCGATGATGTTGTGCTATGCGAAGGCACACACGCGCGCACACTTGCTAGCTCCTAGCAATGCGATGGTGTTTCTATGTGCGTTTAGCACACATGGTGTGCCTAACAATGCGTTGGTGCATCTAGGCTTGCGCCTAGCCATGCATTGTGCAAGCTAGCTTGAGCCAGCCTAGCGTCCAAATGGTTAGGCCATAGTGATGCTTCGGCTACGCTAAAACTTGTTTCTCGATTTTGACGCCCTAGGCTCGATATCCAACGTCTGCGTTCGTAAAAAATTGACGACTTATCGAATCCATTGGATTGATTCATATTCTCGGATCGGTTGTTCGATTGGGTTCGAGCTGAAGGGTTCAGTTAAGATTAAGCTGTAATACTAATTGTACCTTAATATTACTGATCGAAAGCGGCCTCCACTTAGGCATTCCGATCACTTGACCTTACTGAAGAATTAGCTGTAATAATTCTGAACCCTCTATCAGAATAATAAACTTGTTGGAAGGACACCATTCCTTTCACAACCTTGGAGGCTGAGCAAAGTAGGCTCATTGAGGAGAATGAGAAAGATTGCGAGGACCGGATGAAGATGGCTTGGGAGCTCGTGTATCCGGATGCTGAGCATGACGCTTGGGACATGGCCTACAGATACGCATATCTTGTTCTCTTGGCAAGGGCTGAAGGGAAGCTGGAGTCTGAGTCATTCCAAGAGTGGCTCAAAAAAGAGCTCTTAAACGGCGAGGAGGTTGCAGGGGAGGATGAGGAGGAAAAGCAACAAGAAGATTAAGGCTAGGTGAACTCTGCTCCTGCTCCGCCTACTAAGGACGCGCCCTCGGCTCCGCCTTAGTAAATATAAATTTTTGGTAGCTATTTGTATTTTTGTCCTGTGTGCCGAGTATTTCTGTTGTATTTATTTGAAAATATTTCTCTTTCCCTGATATAGATATGGTTTTACAATTACTCTCCCGGCTCTTCGGTTAGTTTACCAGATGCACTAGGTGTATTTGCCCTGGACGGATGTATACTTGGTTTCAAAAGTGGGTTGATTGACTTAGTAATTTTTGATACCTGTGGGAGTATGACTAATTTCTAGGTCAATCAATCACGAAGGTGATTGCCCTAAACCAAGCACAGTCGTCCATTGAGCATCCAGACTGAATATCAAACGGTCATTGATCGCTTCTGAACTAGTTTTCAGAGTGCTTTTATCTAAGTTGGGATGGCAGCCGGTTTCCGGCTAATGTCAAAGAGACATGCGGTTTTTGCTATGCCATCTGGGTTCCATCTTTGATTATTCAGGTGAACCGGCTATTAGTTAATCCTCAAGGGGTTAACCAGTCTTTGCCAATTGTTTTCTACGACGAATTCACCCAGATGGGTTTCGTCGAATGTCTTGCTGTTGGAACAAATGAATTATCGTTTGGTAGCGAACGACAACTAGGCGCGTGTAGTTTCTTTAAACGAGCAAGGTTTTAGCTGTTAAGTTTTTGGCTTAGCTTAGATCTTCAAATTTAACCATGTGTATTGCTTTTGGGCAACAATAGGTTATATCTAACCAAAGATGATTACCGGTAACTGTTTATTACAGAAATAGGTGGTAACCCATGTTATCCAGATCTCACTTGATCATTTAAACGACTGTAAGTTATCTTAATCTAGACAATCAGTAGGGCCGATTGTTTTTGAGTGTATAGAGCAATGTGCCACTCGAATGAGAGATGCTCTCTTCGACGAATTTACTCGGATGGGCATCGTTGGTTACCTTCTCATGTTGAAGCAGAAGGTTTTTAATATCATCTGGCCATTGGCCTCGTCAGGGTGTTTAAGAAGAAAAAACATATAGGTCCTAAGTTTTTGGACTTAGCTTATATCTGCTCATGTTTGAGCAGACTTAAAATTTTAACAAGTCCTTTTGTACATTGCACAGACGGTATTTATACAGAAAGCAATAAATATGATTGAAAATAAAGAACAACTTTTTATTAATAAATTTTATTTACAAAATTTTGAAGTCTTAGAAGTAGTACTTTTTTAAGTTGTCTACATTCCAAGTTCTGGCTATCTGTCTACCGTCTGGAGTTTCTAGGCAGTAGGTGCCGCCTCTTACTTCTTCATAGATCCCGTAGGGGCCTTTCCAATTGGGGGTCAACTTTTCGTGCTCATTGGCCCTACCGATTACCTCCATTTTCAGTAACACAAAGTCCCCTACATTCAAGGGCCGTTTGTGACTCTTTTGTTATAGTCTCTTATCATTCTCAAACGGTAAATCTCATGACACAAGGCGGCATTGCCCCTGTGCTCCAGTAGTAAGTCCAATGCTATCCACATGGCCTCCTAGTTAGCCTCTTCGTCATAAAGCATGACTAGAAGAGTCAGTTCATAGTGCTCGATAGGCAACACAGCTTCAACACCATAAACCATGAGAAATGGGGTTTCATAGGTTACCCCTTTTTTTAGTCGTTCTTGTTAGGTTTCGTAGTGTCCGACACTACTGTAGGGTTTTGTATTGACCCGACACTACGCGGAAGGAAACCCCCCAAGACCTGCCCCTTAATTAAAGCAATTAACAAGCATAATAAACTTAATCAAACAAGACTAAGAACAAGAATTATACCTTTGTTGCGTGCTTCGCTCCCGAAGAGCTCTTACTTCAAAATCCCGAAACCACGAGATCTCCAACGGATCGTACCCTCGACCTGACCCGAGCGTCCTATGTCTTGAAGGTTAGTCAAGACCCGGACCGAAAAAAAAACTATGAGTTTTACGAATCAAAGGTTTACTCTAATTATAGGAGTTGCCTTTTTAATTCCACTCAAGGTTATTCATTTCCCAACACCCTTGAAGGGTATTTATAAGGAAATGAATCCTTGGTTTTCAATCTCCCATCAATGTGGGAGAGTTGGTGAAATGATAATTATTTAATTCCAAAATTAAATGATTAATCAATTCAATAACAAATCGACACATGGCACAATAATAGAGAAAGCCAAGTGAGGACCAAAGGCTTGGGGGGGACCATTGCCTTTATCCCCAAGCCATTTCTCCAAGCAATGGTCCCCACATGCAAAACTGGCTCAAACAAGGGCTGTTGGGCTGCTGGCAGCTAGCACGCCAGCTAGCAGTGTGTTAGGATCCTACCTCTTTCATCATGTATTTTGCTTTCTTATGTCTTTATTTAGCTTATTTTCAACTTTCAATGTATTCGTGTAAGTAGTTTAGGCGCTAGAGGAGATTATTGTGTTACTGTCATTTCAGTGTTCAGTAGTATTTCTCCATGTAAGCAATACAAAGCTCTATATGAAGCGATGGTTGAATGAATGAAAAAGCTCTTATTCGGGTTGCCTTGCTTTAAGACTTGTGTGTTGATTTAAGCCTTTATAGATATTGTGCTTTCCTTGTTTTAAAGCTCCCCACCAAACCAAGAGACTCTCAAAGACGCCTACATCCTTGTCGATTCCGCTTGTGCCCGCTTCGAAGTATCGGCCGTCACAAGCCCCGACCCTGCACTCGTTACTAAAGATTGCCTCATTGAGATACCTTTGGTCCGTGTTGCTGTGTGCCCACGAACCTCTCTCACTCTAGGCTTGCGTTCTTGTTTCTAAAAGATAAGAGCGTGCCGCACGATCCGGTGTCAAACCACTCGGACCGTGACAATCGGTATCAGAGTCAACGCTGCATCGTTGCCTAAACTCGTGTTCAAGTAGCACGCCAGTGATGGAAGATAATCTCGAATACACCTTCGAACAACGGCTGGCCTGGCTTGAGGGAAGTCCGAACAATGGGCCTTCCTAGAGGAAAGGGTGCCCAAGCTCGAAGATATTGTGATTAAGCAGGATAATGAAATCAGCATTCTACGTTCCATAGTAGATGGACTGTTGGAGCAACTGAATTGTGTCCAGGCACTAGCTGATGAGGCACTCGACAAGTGTTCCACTATGCATGCTCCTCAAGGCTTTGGGGGCAGTAGGGGGTGCAAAGATAAAGCCGCCCAAACCCCAAACCTTTGATGGGGCAAGAGATTCAAAGCAAGTCGACAACTTCATCTTTGACATGGAACAATACTTCCGGATTTGTCAAAAAGAGGATCCCTTCAAGGTGGATACTGCCACCATGTATTTAGTGGAGGATGCGAAGTTGTGGTGGCGCACCAAATATGCCGACATTCAAGCAAAACGAATCAGCTTGATAGTTGGGAGGATCTCAAGAAGGAGATCAAGAACCATTTCTGCCCGGATAACACCGAGTTCGTGGCTCGCACAAAGTTAACCACCCTACACCACAAGACTTCCATTCGAGAATATGTGAAGGAATATTGTGCGTGCATGTTAGAGATCCAAGATATGTCAGAGAAGGATCGGTTGTTCAACTTTGTGCGAGGTTTGAAGGATTGGGCCCAACGTGAGATTTGGCGCCAAAAGATAGACACTCTAGCCGGTGCTATAGCAGCAGCTGAGAAGTTAATGGATTACTCACCCGATAAGGGCCCTAATCAGAAGAAGGGGAACAATGGACAAGCAACAAGCACTCCTAGAAGCCAACACCCCGCCTCCCAAGTTAGCTCAAACAATGTTGGGAGTAGGTACAACAAGATTGTGGGGGACGACTCTAGAAGGAGTGAAGCTTCCTCTTCATCAAGTAAGGGAAGCACATCAACCTTCTCAACGGGGAACAGACCCCTAACATGCATCCTCTGTCGGGGCCCTCACAAGTGGTTCGAATGCCGTCATAAGGGAGAAATCGATAGTCTCCAAAAGAAGTTATCGGCGATGACGGTGGAGTCAAAACAGACCGAAGAAGCATGCGAAGTAGAACCTGATGAGGAAGAGCCCTCAAGGCTGGGCGCGGTGCACATGTTGTACGCCATGGGAAAGGGAGATCCCGAGGAGAGGTCCAATAACACTGAGTTGATGTATGTAGAAGTGTTGGTGAATGGGAGGAGAGGCAACGCGATGATTGACACCGGGGCCACCCATAACTTCATATCCCAAGGAGAAGCTCGAAGATTGGGGCTGAAGTCGATTCAAGAAGGGGGTAGTATGAAAGCTGTTAACTCAGCCGCCAAGCCAGTTCATGGTGTTGCAAGGAACATCCCAACAAAGCTGGGGGACTGGAGCGGAAACCTGGATTTCACTGTAGCCACCATGGATGACTTTAACCTTGTACTCGGTATGGACATCCTACGTGCAAGTAAAGCTGTCCTGATGCCCCAACTGGGGTCAGTATTAGTAGCTGGACAACAGCCTTGCCTCCTCAAGACTTGCAAGATGAGAAAAGGGTCTAAAGGCCCCCTCCTTTCGGCAATGCAACTAAAACTGGGGTTGAAAAGGAACGAACCCACATTCCTTGCTACTCTATCAATGAAAGAAGATGAAGCCCCTCATGAAATCCCCGCAGCTTTAGATAAGCTTCTCACGGAATTTGAGGACCTCCTCCCCAAAGAGCTCCCAAAGGTGCTTCCTCCTAGGAGGGCTGTGGATCAGGAGATTGAACTTGTTCCTAGTTCGAGGCCCCCTACTCGAGGCCCTTACCGTATGGCCCCTCCCGAGCTAGCGGAACTTAGAAAGAAACTGGAAGACTTACTAGAGTCAGGATTCATCCGCCCCTCGAAAGCTCCTTATGGAGCTCCCGTGCTCTTCCAGAAGAAACAAGATGGGAGCCTCCGATTGTGCATAGACTACCGAGCCCTCAACAAGGTCACAGTGCGGAATCATTACCCCATTCCGTTGGTGGCGGACTTGTTCGATCAACTAGGGGATGCAGTGTTCTTCACGAAGTTGGATCTGAAATCTGGCTACCACCAGGTTCGCATTGCTCAAGGAGATGAACCGAAGACCGCATGTGTGACGAGATATGGAGCATTTAAGTGGCTAGTTATGCCGTTTGGGTTGACCAATGCCCCCACAACCTTCTGCACCTTGATGAATCAAGTGTTCCATGAATTTCTCGACAAATTTGTAGTGGTGTACCTGGATGACATTGTAATTTATAGCAAGACCTTTGAAGAACACCTCGACCACTTGAGAAAGGTGTTTGAGAAGCTGCGAAAACATCAACTGTTCGTCAAGCGAGAAAAATGTGCTTTCGCCCAAGAAGAAGTTGGGTTCTTGGGACACTTTGTAGGTAAAGGCCGCATAAGGATGGATCCAAAGAAGATACAAGCAATTCAGGATTAGAAAGATCCAAGGAACACTTTCGAGCTTCGGTCCTTTCTAGGCTTGGCAAATTATTACCGCAGATTTATCAAGGGATACTCCGAGTTAGCCAGTCCCCTAACCGACCTCTTGTAGAAGGATCGTCGTTGGGAATGGTCAGAGAAACAGCAAAAAGCTTTTCAGAAATTGAAAGATTCAGTAGTGAGAGAGCCAATCCTCGCTCTCCCTAACCCCAACAAACCCTTTGAAGTAGAGACAGACGCTTTCGATTTTGCCTTGGGAGCAGTACTACTCCAAGATGGCCACCCCATCGCATTCGAGAGTCGGAAGTTGAACAGTACGGAAAGGAAGTACGCAGCACAAGAAAAGGAACTCCTAGCTATTGTGCACTACCTTAGGGGTTGGAGACATTACTTGTTGGGCTCGAAGTTCATTGTCCGCACCGACAATACTGCTGCAACCCACTTTCTCTCTCAGCCTAAGTTGACGGGAAGACAGGCTCGATGGCAAGAATCCTTAGCTGAGTTTGATGTAGAGTTTGCATACAGGACAGGGGCTAGCAACAGGGTAGCAGATGCGCTGAGCAGGCGAGCAAACCTGACACCCCTACAAAGATTAGCCCCTTTAACTTCAAGCAACGTCGCTACCTCTATGCGTGATCAAGTCAAAGCTTACTTAGGAGATGATCCGATGACAAGAACCATCAAGAAAATGATTGAAGAAGGGAAAACTAGATGTTTCTGGATGGAAGACGGACTCGTCTACACTAAAGGAAAGAAACTCTTCATCCTTAGAGCAGGTGGTTTGAGAAAGATGCTCTTGAGGGAATGCCACGACATGCTATGGGCAGGTCATCCGGGTTGGCAAAGGACACTCAGCTTACTGAGCACAGGATACTATTGGCCAGGGATGAAAGAGGACGTGATGAACTACACAAGAACTTGTCTGGTGTGTCAACAAGACAAGGTCGACCGACATAAATCCGGTGGGCTCCTTGAACCGTTACCAATCCCTACTCGCCCTTGGGAGAGTGTATCCATGGACTTTATCAGTGGCCTCCCAAAGGTGGACCAGCTCTCCGCAGTAATGGTGGTTGTAGATAGATTCTCAAAATATGCTACCTTCGTTCCAATGCAAAAGGCATGTGGTGCTGAAGAAACTGCCTCATTATTTTTCAAGCACGTTGTGAAGTATTGGGGACTCCCCTAGAGTATATTGAGCGACAGAGACATGAGATTCACAAGCATATTCTGGTCAGAGTTGTTTCGGATGATGGGGTCAGAACTCAATATGTCATCAAGTCATCATCCACAATCAGATGGGCAGACGGATAGATTCAATGGGTTACTTAAAGAATATTTGCGCCACTTCGTTAGTGCCAATCAGAAGGATTGGGTGAGACTCCTCGATGTAGCTCAGCTTTGTTTCAACGCCCAAAAGAGCTCCTCATCAAACAAGAGCCCATTCGAGCTGACCATGGGCCAACAACCTCTCTTGCCTCACATAGTAGAAGACACCGAGGCCGGACGAAGTACTCACGCTCGAGAATTCAAAAGGGAGTGGGAGCAAAACACAGAGATTGCTCGGGCCTACTTGGAGCGAGCAGCTAGGAGAATGAAGAAGTGGGCTGATCAAAACAGAAGACCGTTGGAGTTTGATGTTGGGGATATGGTGATGGTGAAAGTGTTACCCGAACAATTGAAGTTTTTGAGAAGAAGAGATCGAAGATTGATCAGAAAATACGAAGGCCCCATCTGCATCATAAAACGGATAGGGAAGAATGCGTACAAGGTCGAACCTCCAGCATGGATGAAGATATACCCAGTCTTTCACGTCAGCTGCCTCAAGCCCCACCACCCAGATCAAGAAGACTCAAGCCGCAACATCAGCAACCGAGCCAGCATCAGGAGCAGACAGCGCAGCACCTCTTCAGCAGAGACCTAAGGATCAAGAACTTTAGTCTCCTTAGTCATATTTTGTAAGTCGACGAGGACGTCGACAGCTTAAGTGGGGGAGGATGTTAGGATCCAACCTCTTTCATCATGTATTTTTCTTTCTTATGTCTTTATTTAGCTTATGTTAAACTTTCAATGTATTCGTGTAAGTAGTTTAGGCGCTAGAGGAGATTATTGTGTTACTGTCATTTCAGTGTTCACTAGTATTTCTCCATGTAAGCAATATAAATCTCTATATGGAGCGATGGTTGAATGAATGAAAAAGCTCCTATTCGGGTTGCCTTGCTTTAAGACTTGTGTGTTGATTTAAGCCTTTATAGATATTGTGCTTGCCTTGTTTTAAAGCTCCCCACCAAACCAAGAGACTCTCAAAGACGCCTACATCCTTGTCGGTTCCGCTTGTGCCCGCTTCGAAGTATCGGCCGTCACAAGCCCCGACCCTGCACTCGTTACTAACGATTGCCTCATTGAGATACCTTTGGTCCGTGTTGCTGTGTGCCCACGAACCTCTCTCACTCTAGGCTTGCGTTCTTGTTTCTAAAAGATAAGAGCGCGCGGCACGATCCGGTGTCAAACCATTCGGACCGTGACATAGTGCCAGCCAGTCCAGCCAGCTAGCACCAGCCTGCCCAGCAGCCTCGCATCCCAGCAAGGCAGTGCATGCTTGGCGTTAGGCGATGCTAGGCGCTGGTGCTGGCCAGTACTAGGCGCTGGTGCTTGCCTTCGCATCTCTCGCAGCACCTCTCGCACATCATTGCTAGAATGGCTAGCATGCGTGCTGTTAGCGAGCCACGCATGTTGGTCCCCTTTGCTACTCATCACGCGCATTAGCCTTGCACCATGCACCACGCATCACGCACTGACCTCGCACCATTGCTAGCACAACCAGCATGCGTGCTGCTAGCGAGCAACACATGTTGTCCTCTTGCCTTGCTAGTCACACGCATAAGCCTCGCACCACTCGCATGCTGCTACTGCTATGCCTTCCTCGCACACGCAGACGCACACATGGCCTACCATGGTGTTGTGCTTGTGCGAGGGTCCTGCGATGGTGCCTAGCACCCAGGCACGCATGCTGCGATGCAATGCCATGAGAAGGCATGCACGTGCGCAGGCACGCTTGCGGTGTTGATGCGATAGGATAAGGCACAAGCACACGCACACACGCACTGGCCTAGCCATGCGATGGTGCTGTGCTTGTGCTGCGATGATGCGATGGGCTGCCTCGTGCTAGCGATGGTCAGCGATGGTGCCTAGGTATCATACTAGGGCTGTGATAGTGCCTAGGCATGATGTTAGGGTTGCGACAGTGCGCCTAGCACACCTAGTGTACTTAGGCTTGCGCCTAGCCATGCTAGGTCCACGCTAGCTTGAACTAGCCTAGCATCCACATGGCTAGGCCACTGTGGTGCTAGGGTTTTTTTTATACTTGTCGCTTTGTGATTTTGTGACACTCGGTCTCAACGCCCTAGGCTCGATATCCGACGTCTATATTCGTAAAACTCTGTTGACTCATTAAATCCTTTTGGATTAATTTTTCGTCTCGGATCGGTGATTCGATTGGTTCAACCCAAAGGGTTCGGTTAAGATTAAGCTGTAATATTAATTGTACCTCGATATTACTGATCGGAAGCGGCCTCCACCTAGGCATTTCGATCACTTGATCTTACTGAAGAATTAACTCTGTAATAATTCTGAACCCTTTATCAGAAGAATACACTTGTTGGAAGGACACCATTCCTTTCAATCTCCCACTTGTCCTTCTGGACAAATGTGCATAAAGTGTATATCTCATTTCCTATGTCTCTTAATGTTTCTTCTTGAGCTATAAGGTAAGATTCATTGTCATCCTTATTACGTTCAGAAGTATTTCTCGATTTCCGAGTTCGATTGTCAATGAGCAGATGATTGCTAAAATCCATTTGAGCACGGCCATGGATTTTCACAGTCTCGCTCTTCGAGTGGCCTTGTAAACAACAAACATTTTCCCTATTCTTAATAGGGGGACAATCCCAGTCTTGCATTGTAAGTTCATCTTACTAAGAGGACTTAGTCTCCCGAGTGTTCCCGTTATGATCCCCAGTTACGGCAGACGTTAGGAAACATCAAAGAGTCTAGTACTCAAACAAGAAAACTTCACAATACTCATGGTCGAAGGAAACAGGTTCTGATAGTCATAATGAGAAATGTACTTATGACTATTCTGAGTTTTCTTAAATTACTCTCATAGGTCTTATCTAGTACAGTTCCAAACTGTACCTGTGCAAATTATTTATGACTGTCAAGTCCTCGGCGCACAAGAAACGGTGCTGTAAATCATACTACACACTAATCTATGGCGGTCATCAATCGTCCATCTGTTAGATGATCTCGATTAGCGACAATTTTCAATTTAAATATTCAATGTTCACTTTAACAGGTGTTTCTTTATCCAAGAGATGGTCTTGATACCCTGTTTTGAATATTTCTGTAAATCGAATGGACTCATTATTTAATTCTAAACCACAATTAAATAGTAATGGAGTGAATGATTATTTTGCACAAAATCAACTACTCCATAAATGAATGGTTTCAATACAGTGTCTTACATTAAAATTACCAGTTTAATTAAAACACATGTACAGGGAATTTCAAAGCTAGTTTCCAACATGCTTGATTCCCATCGCCTAAATGTGCTTGTTATGTTTCACCTGAGGCAGCAGTTTAGTCAAGGGATCGACCATATTATCATCTATGCCAATCTTACAAATTCTGATTTCACCTTCGGATTTCCATTCCCTTATCATGTGAAATAGCCTGAGCGATAGCTCCATTGTTGTCATAGTAGAGATCTATCGGTCCCTTGATGGAGGGTACAACACCAAGTTCACTGACGAATTTCCAAATCCAAACAGACTCCTTAGCAGCTTCTGAAGCAGCCAAGTATTCGGCTTCAGTTGTAGAGTCTGTAGTTGTGCTCTACTTGGCACTCTTCCAGCTAAATTGCCTTGGCAGTCTGCAGTCGTCTCTGTCAGTCTGGAAGCTAGCGTTGGTGTAACCTTCAACAACCAGTTCTCTGTGGCCTCCATACACTAGGAACTTATCCTTGTTCCTTTTCAGGTACTTTAGGATATTCTTGGCCGCAGTCCAATGCGCCTCTCCTGGGTTCGATTGGTATCGGCTCGTTGCACTCAGGGCATACGATACATCTGGCCTTGTACATATCATGGCATACATGATCGATCCGATCAGCGAAGCATATGGGATCTGATTCATTCTTTCTCGCTCAATAGGTATATGTGGACATTGTTTCTTGCTGAGAGTTATGCCATGGGACATGGGTAAGTGCCCTCTCTTGGCATTCTCCATGTTGAATCGAGCCAGTACCTTATCAACGTAAGTACTCTGGCTTAATCCAATCATCCTTTTAGATCTATCTCTGTAGATCTTGATGCCCAATATGTACTATGCCTCTCCTAAGTCCTTCGTTGAAAAACACTTTCCCAACTAGCCCTTTACGGACTCTAGTAATTTTGTGTTGTTTCCAATGAGAAGTACGTCATCGACATACAGGACTAGGAATGCAATATCACTCCCACTGACCTTCTTGTATACACAAGATTCATCTGAATTCTTGATAAAACCAAACTTGCTAATGGCTTCATCAAATCGCAAATTCCAACTTCTGTTGACTTGCTTTAGTCCATAAATGAACTTCTTCAGCTTACAAACCTTTCCAGCATTGCTTGGATCGACAAAACCTTCTGCCTGTGTCATATACACAGTTTCTTCCAAAATTCCATTAAGTAAGGCGGTTTTGACATCCATTTTCCATATTTCATAATCGTAATATGCAGCAATCGCTAGGATGATACGGACTGGTGAAAAAGTTTCATCATAGTCAATCCCGTGGATTTGTCTATAACCTTTTTCCACCAGTCTAGCTTTGTATATTAATACATTTCCATCCTTGTCTATCTTCACTTTGAAGACCCATTTGCAACCAATGGGTGTATAACCCTCAGGAAAATTCACCAAATCCCAGACTTGATTTTCAGACATGGAGTCCATCTCGGATCTCATGGCGTCTTGCCATTTCGCAGAGTCGGGGCTCGTCATACCTTGCTTGTATGTTGCCAGCTCATCACCATCCATGACTAGGATGTCCTGATTATCGGTTAAGACGATACCGAGGTATCTGTCTGGTTTAGATCTTTGTCGTTGCGACCTACGAAGGGTAATCGGTTGAGCATTTCCATTGTCAATTTGATTCTGACCAATCTTCTCAGATGCTTCTAAAGCATCTAGATTGTCAGTTTTGTCAGGTTGACATTATTGCTCGTCCTCTCGAACTTTGTCGAGTTCGATTTTCCTCCAACTTGTCATTTTGGAAAGGTGTTCCTTCTCCAAAAAGACACCATCACGAGCAACAAATACTTTGTTCTCGGATTTATTGTAGAAGTAATACCCTTTGGTTTGTTTTGGATATCCCACAAAGAAACACTTATCCGATTTGTGGTGAAGTTTATCCAAAATTAATCGCTTAACATATGCTTCGCATCCCCAAATCATAAGAAAAGACAACCTAGGAGGTTTCTTAGTCCGTAATTCATATGGAGTCCTTTCAACAGCTTTTGACAGAGCTCTGTTTAGTGTTAGTGCTGCAATTTATAGCGCATGTCCCCAGAAAGAGACAGGGAGTTCACTAAGACCCATCATTGTTCGAACCATGTCTAACAAGGTTCGATTCCTCCGTTCGGAAACTCCGTTCCATTGAGGAGTTCCGGGAGGTGTCAACTCTGAAAGAATGCCATTTTCTTTCAAGTGATCGTCGAATTAATGGCTCAAATATTCGCCACCTCGATCATCGAAGTGCTTTAATTTTCTTGCCTAGTTGATTTTCAACTTCTTTCTGAAATTCTTTGAATTTCTCAAAGGATTCATATTTATTCGACATTAAGTAGATATAGCCATATCTACTAAAATCGTCGGTGAAAGTGATGAAATATTGGTAACCTTGTCTTGCGGGTGTACTCATTGGTCCACATACATCTGTGTGTATTAGACCTAATAAGTCACTTGCCCTTTCTCCCAACTTGGAGAATGGCTGTTTTATCATCTTGCCTAATGAGCATCCTTCGTAATTTTCAAACGACTCTAAGTCGAATGAGTCAAGAACACCTTCTTGAAAAAGTTTCTTGATGCGCTTGATGTTAATATGGCCAAGACAACAATGCCACAAGTACGTTTGATTCGACTCGATGGTCTTAGCCCCTTTGGCAGTATTATCGATGTTATAAACCTGTTTTTCTAGTGAAAGCACATAAAGACCATTTTCTGAATGTGCCTTACCATATAAAACATTATCAAAATAAATAAAACAACTATTGTTTTTGATTCGAAATTCGAATCCTTTGGCGTCCAACGCCGATATTGAAATAATGTTTTTGGTCACTCTTCGAACATGATAGGAGTTTTCAAGTTCAAGAATAAGCCCTGAGGGCAAAGACAAACTGAGAGTTCCAACGGAGACGGCAGACATCCTTGCTCCATTGCCGACCCGAAGCTTGACCTCTCCCTTCTCTAGCCTCCTATTTATCCCTAGTCCCTGAGCATTGCAACAAAGGTGTGAGCCACATCCGGTATCTAATACCCACGATGTTTTGCTAGCAAAGTTTAAGTCTATAACGAAAATACCTGATGAAGAAGCAACGTTGCCGTTCTTCTTATCTTCCTTGAATTTGCGGCAGTCCCGATTCCAATGTCCATTCTTCTTGTAGTAGAAACATTCGGAATCAGATTTAAAAGAGGCTGCCTTTTTGTCCTTGCTTCCCTTTGCAGATTCTGACTTAGGCGGGAACTTCTTCTTTTTCCCTTTAAAGCTCTTCTTTTTGCCCGGACGTTTGATTGGCTTTCCCTTTCTCACCATGAGCATGTCATGCTTGCCCTCATCCTTCAGGGTGTGCTCGGCTTGGTTCAACATACCATGAAGCTCGGTGAGGGTTTTCTCCATACTATGCATATTATAGTTCATTTTGAACTGATCATAGCCTTTGTGAAGTGAGTGGAGAATGATGTCAATTGCCATTTCGGTTGAATACCCAGCATCAAGCCTTTCTATGTTCTCAAATAATCCAATCATTTTGAGGACATGCGGGCTGACTGGCTCTCCTTTCTTGAGCTTGCTCTCAAGGATCTGCCTGTGGGTTTCAAACCTTTCAGTTCGGGCCAGCTCTTGAAACATATTCTGAAGCTTGGAAATGATCTCAAAATCCGTCTTCTTTTCAAAGAAAGTATTTTGAAGGTCTAGAGACATGGTGGCCAACATGATGCATTTGACATCCCGATTGGCACTTTGCCATCGGTTAAGGGCAGCCTGAGTGACCTCCTCATTTGGAGCGTCGGGCATTTCCTCATCAAGGACGTATTCCTTTTGCTCCTGCATTAGTACAATGCGGAGATTTCTTTGCCAATCAAGAAAGTTTGGCCCGCTCAACCTCTTCTTGTCGAGAATTGAGCGCAAAGAAAATTGGTTGTTGTTTGAGTTAATTGCAGACATGGTTATACAATTGAAAGAATTTGAAGTGAACAACCATTCATAAATCAATAAGTTGAAATTTAAAACGTTTATACATATTTTCAATCTTATTGAGCATTTTATCCACGCATTTATAAAATTGTCCCTTTTAGGCGAGAATAAAATGATTCCGAGATCCGAAAGATCAAGAAACAGTTAAGCATGTTTTAGCTTGTCTTAATCATTAAATATCTTAAGGTAAGCAATCTGATTGCTAATAGCTCCAAGCTACTCTCGGTTTGATAAAATGTCGCATATAATACATCCTTGACATTTTATCTCTTTTGCCACGACATCTAAGGACTCCTTACTGATATCGTTGAGCTTAACCAAGACAACTTGTATACCTAGTATACCTTACGTTCCTAGGGAAGTAGTGATGTCTCGCTTTGGCGTAGTCCATCACGTACGCGCATTAGTTCGGTAAGTGTTGTTCTTGGAACGACAATTTTAGCTCAATATTATGAAGGGACCTAGGATTTCTATGTTGGTTGATTTAAGTGAACTTAACAAATCGTCGCAACATATATAAATCCTAGACATGCATCTAGCAATCATATATAAATAAAAAAAACTATATATAAGGCATAGAAATAGATGCATTTGGCAACTAGCATGACCCCTTGAAATCTTCAATTTCCATGGGTCTTCATTTTGGCTCGTCTTCATCGACACACCGTCTTGAGACATCAAGGCCAAAATAAAATAAACCTAGCTAGAACGACTAAAATTAATCTAATGGTACAAAAATACTTAACGGTTCGGAGACCGTATTTAGATTTACAAAAATAAATAACGGAACGCAGTCCGTATTTTCTATCCTAGACGGGCCCCACTAGTTGCCATTTTCAAAGACCTGATTTGAATAACAATCTTACATTCACCCATTAACTATTTGTGAATGGCCCACGCAATTTTACATAATTAAACACACAAAACTAGTAACTAACATAGGTGGTTAATCCGATTAACGCGCCTAATTAAAACTAGTTAAAGTTGTTTAATCCATTATTTCTAAACGCAAAATGCTCATGCAATTAATTAAGCTCCCACTAAATTACGCATCCATACTTATTTAATCCGATTAATTAAGTCAGCATAACCCATAAATTTTTAAAATTTTGCAAAATCGAAAATCGAGGTTTTTAACCTCGTTAAAATAATTATTTAAAATTACTAAAACGGCAGGATTTTCGCATAATCACATAGCTCAAAACTAAGCAACGAAGCCTCACCCAACCATAGTGCATAGCGCACCATGCCTGCTAGGCAGCAGTGGGCTGGCTGGTTGGGGCTTGCTGCCCCGCTGCCCAGCAGCAAGACAAGCTTCCCAGCAGCCTACGCCACGCAGCACTAGCAGCATCAAGGGCTGGGCTGGCGCTTGGTGTTAGCGTGCTATGCCCAGTACAACACACTACGCTGGCCAGCACCACGCATGCCTGCTCGGATGCAGGCGCCTGGCAGCAAGTGGGGCTGGCTGGTGCTTGCTACCACATTGCCCAGCAGCGCCCCTAGCACCCAGCAACCAAAGCCATTGCCCAAGCCCAACCTTAGCACCCCTCCCCACACAGCCACGCAACATTGATTCTCATCCATGCACACCATAGGCAGCCTACATGTGGGCTGCTACGCAACCAGGCTAGCCTTGGTGATGCTTGCGGTTTGACATCGATTTGCGTGCATTTCACCCGGAATTTTAATTTCGATTTATGTGTGGCATAAATTAATTCTAAATTACATTTTAGAATCAAATTGAGGAAAAATAAAATAAAATAAAATAAGTCTAACTCAAATAAATTTAATTTTATTGGTGCACAAGCCTAAATTATCCAAAAAATTTATTTTGAACAAAATTAGGTCTTTCTTTATGCTTGAAATAAAATAAGCTATGTCCATAATTAATCTTGCCAATATTGAAATTAATAATGGATTTGACAATTGGGAGTTGGAAAAATAAAATAATCATATAATGAAAAAATTTCCAACTTTCATACTTGTGTAAAATACCAAGATTACATCTTCCAATATGAAGATTAATCAAATTTTACTCACAAGTAATTGAACTTGATGGATTTTAATCAACCAAACACGAAAAATCCAAACATTGTTCTACATGGAATTTAGGGTTAGGGTTCCAATCATTTAAACCTTTAAGGATTAGAACTTTAACATTATAGGAACTTAAAAATACAAGATCACAACAAGTTTATGTGAAAAATGGTATATCAACTTAAGCACTAATAAAAACTCCATTATTATGCTTAAGGATATTTTAAAACAAGTAGATTAGTGATGCAAATATGCATTTAATCTAACCTTGTAATGATTGCATTAATCAAGGCTTAAAAGAATTAAAATTTTCGTTGAAAAACGAAAAACCCTAGAAAAAATGGGTTTCTTGTTCGAATTTGGCTTCTAGACAGTCCTCAAAGAGAGTTGAATCTGTTCAAGAATGTCGATTCCACCCAAAAATCACTATTTTTGAGCCAAAATCTGGGTTCGACAGCCAAGTCGAGAACAAAATTGAGTTTTAAAATTAATTAAAACAAGCATCTAATCTAATTAGAAGAACATGAACCAGAAAAATAAATTCTTTTAAAACACCTTAATTAAAATTAATTGCAAAAATTAAAAGGAGCGTGGCTTCGATACCGATGTAGGGTTTCGTAGTGACCCAACACTACGCGGAAGGAAACCCCCCAAGACCCGCCCCTTAATTAAAGCAATTAACAAGCATATTAAACTTAATCAAACAAGACTAAGAACAAGAATTATACCTTTGTTGCGTTCTTCGCTCCCGAAGAGCTCTTACTTCAAAATCCCGAAACCACGAGATCTCCGATGGATCGTACCCTCAACCCGACCCGAGCATCCTAAGTCTTGCAGGTTAGTCAAGACCCGGACAAAACAAAACTATGAGTTTTACGAATCAAAGGTTTACTCTAATTATAAAATTTGCCTTTTTAATTCCACTCAAGGTTATTCATTTCCTAATACCCTTGACGGGTATTTATAAGGAAATGAATCCCTGGTTTTCAATCTCCCATCAATGTGGGAGTGTTGCTGAAATGATAATTATTTACTTCCAAAATTAAATGATTAATCAATTCAATCACAAATCGACACATGGCACAATAATAGAGAAAGCCAAGTGAGGACCAAAGGCTTGGGGGTGGACCATTGCCTTAATCCCTAAGCCATTGCTTTAAGCAATGGTCCCCACATTCAAAACCGGCTCAAACAAGGGCTGCTGGGCGGCTGCCAGCTAGCACGCCAGCTAGCAGTGCCAGCCAGCCAAGCCTGCCCAGCAGCCTCACATCCCAGCCAGGCAGTGCATGCTTGGTAATGGGCGATGCTAAGCGCTGGTGCTGGCCAGTGCTACGCGTTGGTGCTGGCCTTCGCATCTCTCGCAGCACCTCTCGCACATCATTGCTAGCATAGCCAGCATGTGTGCTGCTAGCGAGCCAAGCATGCTGGCCCCCTTTGCCACGCATCACGCGCATTAGCCTTGCACCATGCACCACGTGTCGCACCCGGCATCACGCACTAACCTCGCACCATTGCTAGCACAGCCAGCATGCGTGCTGCTAGCGAGCCACGCATGTTGGCCCCTTGCCTTATAAGTCACACGAATCATTCTTGCACCACTCGCATGCTGCTGCTCTTTTGCCTTCCTCGCACACGCACACGCACACAAGGCCTACCATGGTGTTGTGCTTGTGTGAGGGGCCTGCGATGGTGCTTAGCACCCAGTTACGCATGCTGCGATGCAGTGCCATGCGAAGGCACTCATGTGCGCAGGCATGCTTGTTGTGTTGATGCGATAGGATAAGGCACAAGCACACAAACACACGCATTGGCCTAGCTATGCGATGCGATGTTGTTGTGCTTGTGCTGCGATGATGCGATGGGCTGCCTAGTGCTTGCGATGGTCGGCGATGGTGCCTAGGCATGATCCTAGGGCTGCGATAGCGCCTAGGCATGATGCTAGGGCTGCGATGGTGCGCTTAGCACACCTAGTGTGCTTAGGCTTGCACCTAGCCATGCTAGGTGCATGCTAGCTTGAACTGGCCTAGCATCCACATGGCTAGGCCAATGTGGTGCTAGGGCTATTTTTATACTTGTCGCTTTGTGATTTTGCGACGCTCGGTCTCGACGCCCTAAGCTTGATATCTGACGTATGTATTCGTAAAACTCTGTCGACTCATTAAATCCTTTTTGGATTAATTTGTCGTCTCGGATCGGTGATTCGATTGGGTTCGACCGAAGGGTTCGGTTAAGATTAAGCTGTAATATCAATTGTACCTCGATAAAACTGTTCGAAAGCGGCCTCCACCTAGGCATTTCGATCACTTGATCTTACTAAAGAATTAACTGTGTAATAATTCTGAAACCTTTATCGAAAGAATACACTTGTTGGAAGGACGCCATTCCTTTCAGCTACGTGGAAGAGAAACCCGCCCAAGACCCGCACACTAATTAATATAACTAAGCATGCAACCACATAATTTAACACTAAAAGAGAGAGAAAGAGAAAAGACATTCTTACCCTCGACACGTGCTTCGTTCTCTTATGAGCTCTTACTTGAAAGCTCTAGCCTCGTAAGTGTTAGGCCTCCGATGGCTCGCACCCTTGACCCAACCCGATCAGTCTTTATCACGAAGGTTAGTCAGGACTTGACCAAAGATAAACTTGAGTATTATGAACTTAAAGGTTTTCTCAATTTCAAGAAGATGCCTTATTGAGTTCAACTCTAGTGATTTTTCCCAAACCCAAAACTTGGGTATTTATAGGGAAGGGAGCCTTGATGTCCCTTTTCCCATCAATGTGGGAGAATTGCATTTTTAATCAATTTATTTTTAATAAAAAACATATTAAAATGCAAGGCAATCAACAAGCTCCAAATGGCATATGGAGAGCATAGATAGGTGAGGACCACCTAGGGGGGGCTAAAAATCCCCTTGCTCCCCCAGCAAGGCCATATGACCGATCCCCATAATTGACCGGTGCTGACCACGCACACATTGCTGGTTGGCAGCCTGCCTTGGCTTCCAAGGCTGCACAGCTGGCGCATAGCACCAAGGCTGGGCTGCCCAGCCAACTCGCACACGCATGTGTGCAGCAAGCAGGCCACGCATGTGTGCAGCAATCAGGCCACGCATGCGTTGTGGGCTACTGTTGTGATGCGATGCGAGAGTGCTGCAATGCGAGGCCCAGCTTCTTGTGGCTAGTGCTGCTATGCTAGCAAGCACGTATTGCACAGCACAGCACGCATAGCACGCTGCTGCGATGCTCGTGCTAGTGATGATGCGGCTGGTGCTGCTATGCTAACAAGCACGCACAGCCATGCATGCATAGCCACATCA
Organism: Chenopodium quinoa; assembly: GCF_001683475.1. Taxonomy (NCBI): domain Eukaryota; kingdom Viridiplantae; phylum Streptophyta; class Magnoliopsida; order Caryophyllales; family Amaranthaceae; genus Chenopodium; species Chenopodium quinoa. The sequence continues at coordinate 1,455,851 of NW_018743218.1, forward strand.
CACAGACGCATGGAACGCAACTTTCGATGCTCGTGCTGTGTAATATGCGTGTGTTGGGCAATGCTAGGCACGCTAGTACGCATGCGGTTGGTGGCCTTGCCTAGCCTAGCACTCGCATGGCTAGGCCAATGCGAGGCTATGGCTTGGCTCGAACTTGTCGCTTGCTTGATTCCACGTCTCGTAGAATTATAAACTCGACTGGACTTATGACGCTTGGTTTCTATGCTCTATTCTCGATATCCGGCGTCTTTGTTTGTAATATTGTAATGACTCATCTAATCCTTGGGATTAATTCGTCGTCTAGGATCGGTTCTTCGATTAGGGTGCGACCCGAACGGTTCGGTCAAGATTAAGCTATAATATTAATTATACATTAATATTACTGTTCCACTAAGGCATTCCGATCACTTGACCTTACTGAAGAATAAGATTTTTAATAATTCTAAACCCTCTATCGGAATAATACACTTGTTGGAAGGACACCATTCCTTTCATTCTCCCACTTATCCTTTCGGACTAGTGTGCATCTAGTGTATAGCCCATTTCCTATGTCGCTTAATGTAGCTTCATGAACTATAAGGTAAGATTCTTCGTCACCTTATTACGTCTAGAAGTGTTTCTCAATTTCCGAGTCTGACTGTCAATTAACAGATGATTTCTAAAATCCATCTAAGCACGACCATTCTTTTTCACAGTCTCGCTCTTCGAGAGGCCTTGTAAACAACAAGGACATGTTCCCTATTATTAATAGGGGACATTCCTAGTCTTGAATTGTATGCTTCCCTTACTAAGAGGACCTAGTCGCCTGAGTGTCGCCTTTATAATCCCTTTTTACGGCAGACGTTTGACAACATCAAAACGACTAGTACTCAAACAGGAGAACTTACAATACTCATGGTCGAGGAAAGAGGTTCTGATAGCTATAATGAGAAATTTATTTATGACAATTTTAAATCTCTTAAAGTACTCTCATAGGTCGATCTAGTATAGTTCCAAACCAGTACCTGTGCAAATGATTTATGACAATCATGTCCTCTTAGCACAAGAAACGGTGCTATAAATCATACTACACACTAATCTCAAATGGTCATTAATTGTCCATCATTTAAATGACCTCGATTAGGGATACTTTTGGATTGAAATATTCAATGTTTACTTAACTGGTGTTTCTTTATGCCAGACCTTGTCTAGATACCCTGTTTTGAATATTCTTAAAAATCTAATGGACTCATTATTTAATTCTAAACCACAATTAAATAGTGTGTGGAATTATTAGCAAAATTTTATTAAACTATGAAACTTTTCAACGTTTCATCTTATGATAAATGGTTTTCCTCAAATGTTTTAAGAGTAATACTCTTCACAAAACATTTATAGAAATCACATCCATATTTAATATGCTTGATTTCTTTCATGCAATTGTGGATGTTGTCGTTCACTTATTGCATAGGTTTATAATTACTTTGCAAATCTTAGCATCTTCATTATCGAACACTTTCATAATAAGATGATAAAATTTGAGAGTGTTATGGATTATACATGATTTAGGATTTATTGTCCAAGTGATGGCTCTCACTCATTTTCATGATTTAAGATCTTTAACTTGATAACCTACAATCATCAACGTTCGACAACGAAATTTCCATTAAACAACTTTCATATTATTGCCTTTAAGGCAACAATATTCTCAACATATATTTCAGTAGACTTCCTGATGGTGCTTTGCTTGGATTTCATTCCAAACGGCTCTCAATGATTTGGGAGACCCTAATCACTTGTGATTATGGAAATTTATGTTACCCATGGATGCGCATCTATGTTACCATTTTCAAGCGACGACGCATTCTAGCTCATGCTTATAAACGGCTTCCTTGTTAAGGATCTGATCCTTGCTAAAGATGTGCTTGCAACGTCAATTATCAAATTACATTTGTTTCCATGCGTCAAGAACTCATCCTTTTTACTTATCCAAGTACTTTGGATGTTTTTGATCATAATCTAATGATCCATCACTTAGATTTAAATTGATTAGTATTTTATACTTCTCATGCTCTAACCATGTAAGTTGAGTGACGACTCCGTATCATAGCATACATGATGGTTTAAATAGCAGAATTATTCCCAATATTATATCATTAATGTGACCTTTTAGCTCATCCAGTTTCACCGAGTCTTGCTAAACTGTTTTCTATGTGATATGGTTGAAAGTCTCTACTTGAGTCTTTCTTTTTTAACTTAGTATTTGCCTAGCTTATACTTAGTTCAAACATTTACTTAGTTTTATACACATGGGTCGAAAGCCTTTCCAGGTCCTTCATATATAACATGGTAAATTCCTCTACTCGTTCAAACAATTTATTAAGTCTATACAATAGATCTTAATTCCCAATATGTACTAAGAATCGCCTTTTGCTTGGTCCATTGCCAAAAATCCTTTCAAATCTAAGCATTTAGCATTTGATAGTCATTTCACAATAGAGTTCGTAAACTTCTTGTTGGACCTTACAAGATTGACTCTTGTTCCCACTAAACTCCTTATTCATAAGAATTTCTATGATTCTCCATAAGCTAAACCTTTTATTAAATTTATGCGAATACACGTTCCAATCCCTACATGCAATCCTTCACTTAATCCCACAATGGATTTCTTGAGCTTGCTTTCGAATCTTGCATTATTTAGATTTTCAAAACCCTTAGACTATTTCGGTAGTCTCTTCCAGAATCCCATTTTAGGAAGGCGGTTTTGGTATCTATTTTTCCATATTTCACATGCGCAATTTTACTAGAATAGTAACGAAAAGACTTGAGCATTCCGATTGGTGAATAGGTTTTTATTAAAACCAACACCGTGAATTATTTGTAACCTTTTTAACCAATCTAGCTATTTATGCATATACATTTCCACATTTGTCAGTTTTCTCCTTGAAAACTTATTTGCGATTGATGAGCCTTTCACCCTTCATGCAAATTAATCAAGTTTCAAACATGATTTTCAAACATGGTTTTCAAACATGGAGTCTATTTCGAATTTTATGGCCTCTAACCATTATTCGGAATTTGTATTTGTCGTAGCTAATTTACAAGGCATTATTCCCTTACCATCAAATAGTAAATAGTATGCTTGTAAGTCTTAGGTTTATTTCTAACTTAATAGAAATTTATAGGATTCTACCCAAGCCTTTGGTGAAATCTATACCTATACGGGATAATTGCATCAAAAACTGAGTTTCAAGGTGCTTTTAAAGCCCTTTGATTTTATTGATCTTTCTACAAACTTCTAAAGTTTTGTGAGGACTGAATTCTCATTTCAGGCACTTATGATGTCCTTTGAGTATTCATGATCAATCATTCTCATGAAGCCCTTTTAAAGTATTTGGAGATTATCAGTTTAAGTTTGTTGCTAATCTTGATAGTCATCGTGTTCATTTTCCTCCCTCTTATCATTTTGGAAATTTGTTACTTTCCAGAAAGACACCAGTAGAGCAACAAATACAATGTTCTCAATTAGCTTGTGGAAGTAATGCCCGTAGTCTCACTTTAATGCTTACAAAGAGACATGTATATCGTCTTTGGGTAAAAGTTTGTTGTGAAATAAACAGTTAGCTCCCACTCGAGCTACCTTAGACCTTATTGAGCCATTTAGCTCCCACCAAGCCAATGAACTCTCACTGAGCTAAGAGCCTTAGACATATACTTGAAAAGACGCTGGAAACTAATTCTATCCATAACTAAAGATAGTGTCTTTTCTTAGCTTCGACAAATTTGTTTTAGTGTAACATTAGTCATTTGTGCAAATCTTTAAGAACTTTATAGGAAGGGATGTGATCCATCATCATTCGAGTCATTTTCAAATGGCATCGAGGTCTCCGTCAAGACATTCTATACTTTTATTCTTTGTGGAGCTCATTATGAAATTGCAATTTCATAACTTTGGTATGATTACTCTTGGCTCAAGCAAACATCACTTGATCTAAGCTAGACATTTTGATATCTTGCCAAGTCGATTCTATACTTCACTGAACTTTTGAGCTACTCAAGGTCCAGTTTTTTCACATTTGATGAATATAGCCTTATTCTTTAAAATTCTTTATGAGACATTGAAGTAATGGAATTCTCTTTAGCTTACGGAGTTAATTGTCTATGCCAAGCACAATAACTCTTTTCTTTGTCGATTTCAAAAAGTAAGACTTGCTTGCCTTAGAACGATTCCGAATCGATCAACTATAAAGAGTCTATCTAATAGAGCCTTGAGTACGTTCTTGTCTATGTGAATTTGCTAAAGATGTTCGGAACAAAATCTTGTCCATGACTTGAACTTGGTGAGTTTTCATGTTAGGGAAATGTTTGTTTATAATCAAGCATTATTAACTCATGGCTTAGACGACCATGCCATTCAAATAAAACCCGCAACTATTGCTCTTTTACTTTGAATGTGAGTCTATCTGTGTGTAAACAGATCATTTGCTGATTATGGAACAAAATATCCATTATTTGTTCTAGCCTTAGCTTTAAAGGTCTTTAAACAAAAAAAATAACCTTACAACTGATGTAGCACTACTTACTTCATTATAAGATTTTAAGTCAATAACTTAGCTTAAGTTCAACGGTTTGATTTCACTTTCAAAGTGGAACACTCAAGTAAAAGAGTTGCTAAGTGAGCTACAATAACATGATCTCATGGGTAGAAAAGGAATTTTATCCTTTTTCTTTAGGAAAAATTGCATTAAATAATACCACCTTTCACTCGTCCGCTAAAAACAAGTTCACTTTTTGTTTATTTTAGAATAATACGACCATTAGGGGGCGTCCGCTTTAAACAAGTTGTAACTTATTGGTAACCTGATTAATAGGTTATATGGACACATGTCATCATTTTATTGGTCTGAAAATAAAATTTGTTTTTAATGTTTTAAACTCTTTAAATTTATTATTATTATTAATTTAATTTTTTTAAAAAAAAAAACACCTAGCCACCACATCTCCCACCTTTCAGCCACCTCCTCTCCCCCTCCCCCACACGTAACGACTTCGCCGGCGACGGTACGGCTCGCCAGTCCCTTCCTCTTTACCGGCGAGTCACCCTCTCCCCGCCACCCCTTACCGACAATTGCGAAACCCCCCCAAAACTAACCCATCCCAAATCGTCTTCTCTACCCTGGTGCGTTTTCGGGAAGGCTACGTGTTTCGGGGTTGGTGAAATGAATAAGAGGCGCTTTGAGAGTGGTTTTGTGGGTGTAAGGAGGTGGCTACAAGGTGGGTTTCGAGGCAGGGGGTGGTTTAAGGGGATGCTAGGTGGGTTGGGTTTCTGGCGTGGAGGGAAGGTGGGGCTAGATTTGGTGTAGGGAGGATGGCCAAAAATGGGAACAGGGAAGGGCGAGAGGCTGGGTGTTGGTGGTTTCTGGTGAGGGAGGGGCTGGGTAGGGGTTTGCTAGTTCGGGGAAGAGGGAAGATGGAAAGAGGGGAAGAAACGGCACCGGCGCCGGAAGGGGATCTAGGTGTGGCCGGCAGCGGTGGGCAGGAAGTAGGGCGCGCCGGAGAAAGGGTAGGTGGCAGGTAGTTGGGTTCTAATTAAGAGTTAATTAAAGTGTTAAACAAAATAATTTTTAAAAAAAATCAAAAGGTTAACCGGTCATAAAGGTTGCAGGTAAAAAATCCTGTTTAAAGCAAACACCCCTCAAAGGTCGTATTATTCTGAAATAAACAAAAGGTGGACTTGTTTTTAGCGGACGGGTGAAAGGTGGTATTATTTAATGCAATTTTTCCTTTTCTTTATTTCTTGTTTCCTATATTTCTTATTATACATCATCTCATAATTTAAGAATCATTTATTTAACAGCCATGACTTTTATACTTTGTTAGGCATAATTAAGCATTTAATGCACCGTAAAACAAGGTTCCATCTTTTCTTGTAATTCGTACTTGAATTACTACATCACTGAGTCCAACTCATTAGTGTATGAAGCGGAAAAATATGTTGGTTGTCAACTATTGACAATTTGAGTTTTTCAACTCAATATTTCATGTTCATCAAAACTACCTAGTATTTTTAATACATGATATCAAACCGTCCTTTCGGAACTTAGTCATAATCTTTCTTTGAGAACCATTCTCAAAAGATTTTCTTTTACCAATCGTTGGAAACATTATAATTTGATTTAGAATTCTACAAATATAAGTGCAAAGTTATAAACAATCTATCAGGTTAATAACATAATAAGTTTGAATTTTAAAGAATACATGGAAACTTTCAATCTTATTAAGCGTCTTATCCACGCATTAATATTGTCCCTTTTGGGCAAGAATAAACGATTCCAAGATCCTAAAAATCAAAAAGTTATAAACCATGCTTTGTCTTGTCATAACACTTAATATATTAAGGTAAGCAATTCAATTGCTAATAGCCCTAAGCTACTCTTGGTTCGATAAAACGTTGCATCAAATGCTTCCATGACATTTTACCTCCATTGCCACTGTTGGGTTTTAAAGCGTCCAACGCTACGCGAAAGAGAAACCCGCCCAAGACCCGCCCCAAGAAATAAAGCATGCATAAACATAATTAGACAATAATTAAGAGAAGGGATAATGAAGTAATACCCTTGAAGCGTGCTTCGCTAAAAAACCGAGCTCTTACTTCGAAGCTTAAAGCCTCACAAGCGTGACGACCTCCAACGGCTCGTACCCACGACCAAACCCGAACGATCTTCGTTTTGAGGGTTAGTCGAGACTCGACCAAGTATAAAACTAGAGTTTTACGAACTTAAAATTTTTCTCAATAATAAGAGATGCCTTTTTGAGTTCCACTCAAGTTGATTTCCAAATGCCGAATCTTGGGGTATTTATAGGGAAATGCAACTTGCACTCCCATTCATGATCAATGTAGGATAGTTGCATTTTTCATCTAATTTATTTATATCAAAAATAAATAATAAAACAATGCAATCAACAATCAACAAGTGGCATGAGGAGAGGAGAGGTTAAGTGAGGACCATAACCATGGGGGGACCATTGCCTTGCTCCCCAAGGCATGGCTCTAAGCCTTGGTCCCCACTCTCCTGAAACCGGCATCAATGCCATGGTGAGCTGGCTACCAGCCTTACTGGCCAGCTAGCACAACCAGCCCAGCACATCCAGCACGCACAGCCGAGCCACGCATATTACAGTGCTAGGCGAGGCCGTAGCTCGCTGCTACTACTAGGCGAGGCTCCTAGCTCGATGTGCTTGGTGCTGCCATGCGAAGGCACGCACGCACGCACACACACACACAGTAAGCACAGTGTGCTGCTGTTGCTTTGTGCTACCATGCGAAGGCACGCACGCATGGTGCTGCGATGGTGCGGTGCTAGCTCAAGCTAGTCTAGCAGCCACATGGCTAGGCCAAAGAGATGCTACAGCTTTGTTGGAACTTATTTCTTGTTGATTTTGCGACGCTCGATCTCGACGCCCTGGGCTGGATATCTGACGTCTGTGTTCGTAATACTCTAGTGACTTGTCAAATCCTTCGAATTGATTCGTCGGTTCGGATCGACGTTCGTTTGGGTTCGACCCGAAGGGTTCATTCAAGACAAAAATGTAATATTAATTGTTCATTAATATTACAGATAGGAAGCGGCCTCCACCCACGCATTTCGATCACTTGATCTTAGTGAAAAATTAGCTTCTTGATAATTCTTAACCCTCTATCAGAATAATACACTTGTTGGAAGGACACCATTCCTTTCAATCTCCCACTTGTCCTTCCGGACAAGTGTGCATACAGTGTATAGCCTATTTCCTACGTCGCTTAATGTCTCTTCATGAACTATAAGGAATGAATCTTCGTCATCCTTATTACGTCCAGAAGTGTTTCTCAATCTCCGAGTTCGACTGTCAATAAGCAGATGATTTCTAAAATCCACTTGAGCACGGCCATGCATTTTAACAATCTCGCTCTTCGAGCGGCCTTGTAAACAACAAAGACATATTCCATATTGTTAATAGGGGGACATTCCCAGTCTTGTACTGTAAGCCTCTCTTACTAAGAGAACCTAATCTCTCGAATGTTCTCGTTATAATCCCCAGTTACGGTGGATGTTTGACAACATCAAAGAGACTAGTACTCAAACAAGATAACTTCACAATGCTCATGGTTGAGGAAACAAGTTCCGATAGCTATAATGAGAAATGTACTTATGACGTTTTAAATTTCTTAAAAAACTTTCATAGGTCGATCCGGTGCAGTTCCAAACTAGCACCTGTGCAAATGATTTATGACTACTATGTCCTTGCAGCACAAGAAACGGTGTTGTAAATCATACTACATACTAATCTCTAATGGTCATTAATCGTCCATCAATTAAATGACCTCGATTAGGGATAATTTCCGATTTAAATATTCAATGTTCACTTAACAGGTGTGTCTTTATCCAAGACATGGTCTTGATACCCTTTTTTTAATATTCTCATAAATTGAATGGACTCATTATTTAATTCTAAACCACAATTAAATAGCAATGGAGTGAATAGTAATTTTGCATAAAATTAATTACTCCATAAATGAATGGTTTCAACATAGTGTTTTACATTAAGACATCCAGTTTAATCAAAACACATGTACAGGGAATTTCAAAGCCAATCTCCAACGTGCTTGATTCTCATTGCCTCAATGTGCTTATTGTGATTCACTTGAGGCAGAGGTTTAGTCAGAGGATCGGCCACATTATCATCTGTTCCGATCTTACAAATTCTGATTTCACCGAAGCTTCGGATTTCCATTCCCTTATCATGTGAAATCGCCTTTGGGCATGTTTCACCTTTTGGTGCTCTCTTGGCTCTCTGGCCTGAGCAATAGCTCCATTGTTGTCACAATAGAGATCTATTACACCCTTGATGGAGGGTACAACACCAAGTTCACTGACGAACTTACGAATCCAAACTGCCTCCTTAGGTGCTTCTGAAGCTGCCAAGTATTCGACTTCATTTTTAGAATCTGCAGTGGTGCTTTGCTTGACACTCTTCCAACTAAACGCTCCTCTATTTAGTAAAAATATGTATCCTGACTGTGACTTTAAATCGTCTCTGTCAGTTTGGAATCTTGCATCGGCGTAACCTTCAACATCCAAATCTTTGTGGCCACCATAGACCAGGAATTTATCCTTGTTCCTTTTTAGGTACTTTAGGATATTCTTGGCCGCAGTCCAATGCACCTCTCCTAGGTCTGATTGGTATCAGCTCGTAGCACTTTAGGCGTACGTTACATCAGGCCTAGTACATATCATGGCATACATGATCGATCTAATTAGCGAAGCATATGGAATCTGATTCATTCTCTCTCGCTGAAAAGGTGTCTGTGGACACTGTTTCTTGCTGAGAGTTACGCCATCGGACATAGGTAGGTGCCCTCTCTTGGCATTCTCCATGCTGAATCGTGCTAGTACTTTATCAATGTAAGTACTCTGGCTCAATCCAATCATCCTCTTAGATCTATCCCGATAGATCTAGATGCCAAATATGTATTGTGCCTCTCCTAAGTCCTTCATTGAAAAGTACTTTCCCAGCCATCCCTTTACGGACTCTAATAATTTTGTGCTGTTTCTAATGAGTAATATGTCATCGACATATTGGACTAGGAATGCGGTGTCACTCCCACTGACCTTTTTGTAAACACAAGACTCATCTGGATTCTTGATAAAACCAAACTTATTGATTGCTTCATCAAATCGCAGATTCCAACTTCTACTTGCCTACTTCAGTCCATAAATGGACTTCTTAAGCTTGCATACCTTTCTATCATTGCTTGGATCAACAAAACCTTTCGGCTGTGTCATATACACATTTTCTTCCAAAATCCTATTAAGGAAGGAGGTTTTGACATCCATTTGCCATATTTCGTAATTGTAATATGCAGCAATCGCTAGGATAATCCGGACGGACTTAAGCATTGCGACTAGGGAAATGGTTTCATTATAATCAATCCCTTGAATTTTCCTGTAACCTTTTTCCACCAGTCTATCTTTGTATACTGATACATTTCCATCTTTGTCTGTTTTCCATTTGAAAATCCATTTGCAACCGATGGGTGTGTAACCTTCGGGAAAATTTACCAAGTCCCAGACTTGATTTTCAGACATGGAGTTCATTTCAGATTTCATGGCCTCTTACCATTTAGCATGCTTTTGCTTGTCTTAACACTAAATATTTTAGGGTAAGCAATCCAATTGCTAATAGCTCTAAGCTACTCTCAGTTTGATAAAACGTCGTATGTGATGCATTCTTGACATTTTATCTCTTTAGCCATGACATCTAAGGAATCTTTAATCATGTCGTTGAGCTTAACCAAGATCAACTCGTATACCTAGTATACCTTACGTTCCTAAGGAAGTAGTGATGCCTTGCTTTGGCGTAGCCCATCACGTACGCGCATTAAATCAATAAGTGTTGTTCTTGGAACGACAAAGTTTAGCTCAATATTTTAAGGGACCTAGGGTTTCTATGTTGGTGTATTTAAGTGAACTTAACTAATCATCTCAACATTTTGAATTCTTAGACGTGCATCTAACATTCAAATATATATATATATATATATATATATATATATATATATATATATATATATATATATATATATATATATATATATATATATGTATATATGTATATATATATATATATAATATATGTATATATATATATATATATATATATGTATATATATATATATGTATATATATATATGTATATATATATATATATAAAAATATATGTATATATATATATATGTATATATATATATGTGTATATATATATGTGTGTATATATATATATATATATATATATATATATATATATATATATATATATATATATATATATATATATAAAGCATAAAATAGATGCATTTGGCAACTAGGATGACCCCTTGAAATCTTCATATCTTCATAGGTCTTCATCTTGGCTCGTCTTCATCGAAACGCCGTCTTGAGACAACTTCGCTAAAAATTACTAGCTACTAAGACTAGGATTAATCTAAATATTAAGGTACAAAAATACTCAACGGTACGTATACCGTATTTAGATTTACAAAAATACATAATGGAACGCAAACCGTATTTTCTATCCTAATCGGGCCCCACTAGTTGCCATTTTCACGAAACTTGTGAAACAATATATTTTCCATTCATCCATTCACTATATGTGAATGGCCCATGCATTTTACGATGAATGAACAAGTAATAATGCACAACACGTGAAAACTAGTAACTAACTTAGGTTGTTATTCTGATTAACACACATGATTACAACCAGTCAAAGTTGTTTAACATATTATGTTTTAAGGCGCAATTTGTTCACGAAATTACTCAAACACCCACTAAATTCCGCATCCAACCTAATCAATCTATTTGATAAAGCCGGTAGACCCAAACTTTGTCAAAATTAAATTTTTTTGCAAGAGCCGGAAAAATCGAGGTCTAACCTCGTATAAAAATTTTAAATAAAATTAGAACGGCAAAATTTGCAAAAGCGATAGCCCAAAATTTAAGCAAAAATAGCCCACCCTCTAAACACGAGGGCTATGCACCATGGTTGCTAGGCAGCACATGTGTTGCGCCTGCTGTGCTGGGTGCCAGCATCAACGCCCAGCGTAGCGTGCAGCATCAACGCCTAGCAGCTCGTTACACATGTTGTGCATGCTAGCTGGTGCCTAGCAGCGTATGGCAGGAGCTGGCTGGGGCTTGCTGCCTCGCTGCCCAGCAGCACGCACAAGCACTCCAGCAGCCTAAGCCCACGCACCCAGCCATCCGCCCGCAACAGCAGCCCCTCGCCACACACAGCAGCACTTCAAGGCATTCCCCTAGTGCGCACCATCGGCAGCCATACGTGGGTTGCCTAGCAGCCCGGCTAGCCTTGGTGACGCTTGGGTGTTTTTTCCTCAAATTGCGTGCCGTTTCTCAGGATTTTAATCCTAAATTAATTCTGATTTATTTTAGAATCAATTTAGGGCAAAATGAAAATAAAATAAGTCCAACTTAATTAAATTCAATTTTAAGGGTGCACAAGCCTAAATCATCCAAGATTTCCTTTCAACAATTTAGGTCTTTCTTGATGCTTAAAATTGAAAAGGGCTACACCTATAATTAATTTGACCCAAATGTAAATCAATGATGAATTTTGACAAAATAGGGAGCTGGAAAATAAAACCAATCATCCAATGAAAATTTTCCAACTTTTAACTTGTGTAAAATAACAAAATTACATCTTCCAATATGAAGATTAATCAAAATTTAATCAGAAGCACTTGAACTTTAAGGATTTTAATCAACCAAAATGAATAAATCCAAAGTTATTTCAACATGGAATTTAGAATCAAAGTTCCAACCATTTAAACACTTAAAGATTGGATGTTTAATATACAACGAACATTAAAATCTCACATTCACAATAAATATTAACACTTTAATGCAGTTTATTTGCATTATTGTGAAACAACAAGTTTATGTGAGAAATTAAACATACCAACTTAAGCACACATTATGACTTCATAACCATGCTTAAATGGGTTTAAAATTGATGTAGATTAGGGATGCAACAATGCATCTAATCTACCCTTGACATGCTTAAATTAACAAGGCATAAAAATTTAAAATTTTTCTTCAAAAACGAAAAACCCCTTGAAAAACATATTACTGGGAGGATTTTGGGTTCTGGGCAACCCTAAAGGATCAGAAACTATTTAGAACATCGATCCCACCCAAAAATCACTATTTTTGAGTCGAAATCTGGGTTCATCAACATAAATTAAAAAAAAATACGAGTTTTAAAATTATTTAAAACGAGCTTCTAATCTAATTAGAAAGCACAACCAGAAATTTAAATCCATTTTAAATCACCTTAATTAATTATAAATTGCAATAATTAAAAAGAGGGTAGCTCTGATACCGCTGTTGGGTTTCATAGCGTCCAACGCTACGCGGAAGAGAAACACGCCCAAGACCCGCCCCAATAATTAAAGCAATAAAGCATGCATAAACATAATTAGACAATAATTAAGAGAAGGGATAACGTAGTAATACCCTTGAAGCGTGTTTCGCTCATAAACCGAGCACTTACTTCGAAGCTTAAAGCCTCACAAGCGTGACGGCCTCAAATGGCTCGTACCCACGACCCGACCCGAACGATCTTCGTCTCGAGGGTTAGTCGAGACTTGACCAAGTATAAAACTAGAGTTTTATGAACTTAAGGGTTAGTCGAGACTTGACCAAGTATAAATGCAACTTGCACTCCCATTCATGATCAATGTGGGATAGTTGCATTTTTCATCTAATTTATTTAAATCAAAAATAAATTATAAAACAATGCAATCAACAATCAACAAGTGGCATGAGGAGATGAGAGATTAGGTGAGGACCATAACCATGGGGGGACCATTGCCTTGATCCCCAAGGCATGGCTCTAAGCCTTGGTCCCCACTCTCCTTAAACCGGCATCAATGTCATGGTTAGCTGGCTGCCAGCCTTGCTAGCCAGCTAGCACAACCATCCCAACAGAGCCAGCACACACAGCCTAGCCAGCGCATGCTTGCCGCTAACGAGCCACGCATGCTGCTGTGCTAGGCGAGGCCCTAGCTCGCTGCTGCTGCTAGGCGAGCCTCCTAGGTCGCTGTGCTTGGTGCTGTCATGCGAAGGCACGTACACATGCAAGCACGTTGCTATGCGAAGGCATGCACACACACGCACATCAAGCATAGCGTGCTGCTGCTGCTTGGTACTACCATGCGAAGGCACGCACGCAAGCACGCATGGTGTTGCGATGGTGCTGTGCTAGCTCGAGCTAGCCTAGCAGCCAAAAGGCTATGCCAATGTGATGTTACATCTGTGTTTGTAATACTCTAGTGACTCATCAAACCCTTAAGATTGATTTGTCGGTTCGGATCGGCAGTTTGTTTGGGTTTGACCCAGGCATTCCGATCACTTGATCTCACTAAAGAATTAGCTTCTTGATAATTCTGAACCCTCTATCAGAATAATAAACTTGTTGGAAGGAGACCATTCAGCCACGACATCTAAGGACTCCTTACTGATATCCTTGAGCTTAACCAAGACAAACTTTTATACCAAATATACTTTTTGTTCCTAGGGAAGTGGTGATGCCTTGCTTTGGCGTAGACAATCACTACGCGCATTAGTTCGGTAAGTGTTATTCTTGGAATGGCAAATTTTACCTCAATTTTAAAGAGACCTAGGGTTTCTATGTTGGTTGATTTAAGTGAACTTAAATAATCATTGCAACATTTGAAATCCTAAACATGCATCTATCATACCATTCAATTATATACAAAACACAATTATATATAGAACATAAGAAAAAGATGCATTTGGAAACTAGCATGACCCCTTGAGTCTTGAATCCTCCAAGGGACTCCGATTCAACTTCTTGGCTCGTCTTCTTAGATACGCCATCTTTGAGAAATCTCCGCCAAATATGAAACTACTAGTTATAATGGTTAGGACTAATCTAAATATTAAGGTACAAAAATACGCAACAGTACGCAGACCGTATTTAGATTTACAAAAATACATGACAGATCGCATTCCGTATTTACTATCCTAATCGGGCCCCACTAGTTGCCATTTTCAAAAAACCTGGATACAATATACATTCCATTCATCCATTCACTATTTGTGAATGTCCCATGCATTTTATAAAGTAAAACACGTAACAATGCATAACACGCGCAAACTAGTAACTAACTTAGGTGGTTAATCTGATTAACGCGCCTAATTAAAACTAGTCAAAGTTGTTTAACTTTTTATGTGATTAAGACGCAATTAGCTCAAGTAATTAACGAAGCTCCCACGAAATTTCGCATCCAACTTAACTAATCCAATTAATTAAGCTGGTTAACCCATATTTTGTTAAATTATTTTGCAAGTGCAGGAGGAACCGAGGCCTAGCCTCGTTAAAATAAATAAATAGAAGAATTAAAACAGCCCAATTAACGCAAAAAGTTAGCCTACCAAATGGCAAAGTGGCTAGCATCCAAGCTATGGGGCTAGGCTTGCTAGGCACCAATGCCTTTGGCTATGCGAGCTTAGGGTGCTGGCCTGCCCAGCCAGCGGCGTACCCCACGCTAGCTGGCACCAGCAGCCTCACAGCATGCTACACATGCTTGCATGGTGCTTGCAGCTTGTGGGTGGCCTGCTAGCATGGCTGGCTTGCTGCCCTTAGTGCCTCATAAAACCCGCAACACTCTCGCACAACCCATTGTAGCACCAAGCATAAAGGCTCCAAGTGTGCACCAAGCTCACACACAATAGCCCACTTTCGTAGCATGAGCAACCCACACGCACCCCGGCAACCACATGTACATGTGGGCTGCGTGAGCAGCCCACCTAGTCGTAGGTGGTGCTTAGGCGATGCTTGCCTCGATTTACGTGCTTTTAATCTCGGGATTCAATCCTAATATATGTGTGACATAAAATTGATCTTAAATTAATTTTAGAATCAACATTGAGCAAGAATGAAAATATAACAGTATAACTTAAATAAATTCAATTTTAGTGCACAAACCAAAATTAATTCAAGAATCTTGCTGTAAATTAATTTAGGTTCATTTTGATGCTAAAAAATTGAAGGGCTATACTCATAATGAATTTAACCATACATAAATTAATAATGAGATTTGACAAAATTAAAGGAGTTGGAATAATAAACCCATTAATCTAATGAAAAATTTCCAACACTAACTTGTGTAACATTGAAAAATTACATCTTCCAATATGAAGATTAATTAAATTTCAATAACAAGTTTTGAATTTTTAGGACTTTAATCAACCAAAATGACATGTTAGGGAACCAAAGTTCCAACCAAATAACCAATTGAAGATTGGAACTTTAACATGTTAAGGACTTCAAAATTACAAATTCACCATAAACATTCACATTTGAAGCAATTAATTTGAAAAATTGTGAAATTTCAAGTTTATGTGAAAAATAAACTCACCAAATTAAGCACCAATTATGACTTCGTAAACATGCTTAATAAGATTTATAATTATAGTAGATTAGTGATGCAACCATACATTTAATCTATCTTTAACATTCCATAATTAATCAAGGTTTAAAGATTTAAAAACTTTTCATCAAAAACGAAAAACCCCTCGAAAAACATGTTTTTGGGTGGATTTTGGCTTCTGGACAGTTTTCGAAGAGGGTCAATTACGATTTAAAACATTTATTCCATACAAAAATCACTACTTTCGAGTCAAAATCTGGGTTCATTGGCCAAAATTAGTATAAATACAAGATTAAAACTAATTAAAACGAGCTTCGAATCTAATTAGGAAGCAAACAAGAATTTCAAGTCCATTTTAAATCACCTCAATTAATTATTAGTTACAATAATTAAAATGAGCGCGGCTCCGATACCGCAGTAAGGTTTCATGGTGTCCAACACTACACGGAAGAGAAACCCGCCGAAGACCCGCACACTAATTAATGTAACAAAGCATGCAATCACATAATTAAACAACAAAATAGAGAAAAAGAGAAAAGAAATTCTTACCCTTGACGAGTGCTTCGCTCGCTTACGAGTTCTTGCTTGAAAGCTCTAGCCTCGCAAGTGCGTAGGCCTCCGATGGCTCGCACCCTCGACCCGACCCGAGCAGTTTTAATCCCGAAGGTTAGTCGGGACTTGACCAAAGATAAAATAGAGTATTAAGAACTTAAAGGTTTTCTCACTTTCAAGGCAACAAACAACCTCTAAGTGGCATATGGAAAGCACCAAAGGGAGGGACCAAATCCCCTTACTCTCCAAGCAAGGCCATAAGACCTGTCCCCACATTTGTCTGGTGCTGACCACGCACACATAACTGGCTGGCAGCCTGCCTTGGCTGCCAAGGCTTCCCAGCTGGCGCCAAGCACCAAGGCTGGACTTCCCAGCCAGCTCGCACACGCATACGTGCAGCAAGCAGGTCGCGCAGACGTTGCAGGCTGCTACTGCGATGCGATGCGAGTGTGTGTGAGTGATGCGATGCAAGGAACAGCTCTTTGTGGCTAGTGCTGCTATGCTAGCAAGCACGCATCGCCACAGCACAATACGTGTAGCACGCTATTGCGATGCTCGTGCTAGCGAATATGCGGCTGGTGCTGCTATGCTGGCAAGCACGCATCGCCACAGCACACGCACGCTAGCATGCTGCTTGCGATGCTCATGATAGTGATGATGTGGCTGGTGCTGCTATGCGAGCAAGCACGCACATCCATGTATGTATAGCCAAAACACACTTGCACGCAGCTTGCGATGCTCATGCTGTGCGATGTGCGTGTGCTGGGCAATGTTAGGCACGCTAGTACGCATGCGGTTGTGGCCTCGCCTAGCCTAGCACTCGCATCACTACGCCAATGGGAGGCTACAGCTTGGCTCGAACTTGTCGCTTACTTGATTCCACGTCTCGTCGAATTCTAAACTCGACTTAACTTACGACGCTTGGTTTCGACGCTCTAAGCTCGATATCCGACGTTTTTGTTCGTAATACTCTAATGACTCATCTAATCCTTTTGATTGATTCATTGTCTCGGACCAGTTATTCGATTGTGGTGCGACCAGAATGGTTTAGTCAAGATTAAGCTGTAATAATATTACTGATCGAAAGCGGGCTCTACCTAGGCATTCCGATCACTTCACCGTACTGAAGAATTAGCTTTCTAATAATTCCGAACCCTCTATCGGAATAATACAATTGTTGAAAGGACACCATTCCTTTCAATTCTTATGGCCCATAGGACATGAGGCAACTCATGTACCCAAAAACCACCGGCTCTCTTAAGATTCTTCTTACTACCGTCTGAGATAAGTTTGTTGAAGGCTTCAACCTAGCCGTTTTCTTAGGGACGACCGACTGATGTAAAGCAATGACAGATCCCTTGATCTCCCTACCAATTCTTGAGAGCAAGCGTATGAAAATAAGGGCCATTATCAAAGACCTTAGACATAGGTACCCCAAACCAGGTGATAATATTTCTCCAGATGAAGTAGGTGACATCCTTTGTCTTTATGCCTTTGATCGCATTTGGTGAAGTAGTAAACAACAACTAGATTATATCGTCATCTGCCTGTAGTAGCCGTATACGGACCCAGAATGTCATGCCCCATTTGGTGAATGGCACTGGGCTGTGAATGGCCGTCACATCAGTAGCCGGACGGTGTGTAAGTTTGCCAAATCTTTGACACTTGTCACATTTCTTTACCAATTCCATGGCGTCTGCCTCAAGGGTGGGCCAAAAATAGCCTTGCCTAGCCCTTTTGGCGGAGATGTCTCAAAGACGGCGTTTCTAAGAAGAAGAGCCAAGATGGTGCATCGATGACCCTTGAAGACTTGAAGGCTTAAGGGGTCATGCTAGTTTCCAAATGCATCTTTTACTTATGTTTTCTATGTATAATTATGCTTATATATGTGAATGATATGTTAGATGTATGTTTAGGATTTCAAATGTTGCGATGATTAATTAAGTTCACTTAAATCAAACAACATAGAAACCCTAGGTCCTAGTAAAATTGAGCTAAAATTTTCCATCCCAAGAACAACACTTATCGAACTAATGCGCGTAGTGATGGGCTACACCAAAGCGAGGCATCACTACTTCCCTAGGAACGTAATGTATATTAGGTATACAAGTTGGTCTTGGTTAAGCTCAATGATATCGATAAGGATTCCTTAGATGTCGTGGAAATGGTTATATGAATGGTTTTTCATTTTAAATTCTTTCAATTGTAGAAACATGTTTGCAAATAACTCAATCAACTAATTTTCATTACGCTGAATTCTGGACAAGGAAAAGTTGAGTGGGCCAAATTTTCTTCATTGGCAAAGGAACTTGCAAGTGGTTCTCATGCAAGAGCAAAAGGAATACGTTCTTGATGAGGAAATGACTAACGCTCCCAGTGGGGAGGTCACTTAGGCTACCCTAAACCGATGGCTAACTGCCAATTGGGATGTCAAATGCATCATGTTGGCCACTATGTATCCGGACCTCCAAAAGACCTTCTTTGAAAAGGAGACGGCTTATGAGATCATTTCTGAACTTCAGAATATGTTCCAAGAGCGGTCCCGATCTGAAAGGTTTGAAACCCACAGGCAGAACCTTGAGAGCAAGCTTAAGAAAAGAGAGCCAGTCAGCCTGCATGTACTTAAAATGATTGGATTATTTGAGAACATGGAAAGGCTTTATGCTGGGTATTCAAACAAGATGGAAATAGACATCATTTTCCATTTGTTGCACAAAGGCTACGATAAGTTCAAGATGAACTATAATATGCATAGCATGGAGAAAACCCTTACCAAGCTTCATGGAATGTTGAAGCAGGCCGAGCAAACCCTCAAGGATTAGAGGAAGCATGACATTCTCATGGTGAGGAAGGGGAAGCCATTTAAGCACTCAGGCAAGAAGAGTAGCTTAAAAGGGAAAAAGAAGAAGAATTTTCCACCTAAGTCAAGTGTTGCTAAGAGCGGCAAAGACAAGAAGGTAGACTCTTCTAAATTCGATTCTGAATGTTTCTATTGCAAGAAGAAAGGACATTGAATGCGGGATTGCCTCAAGTTTAAGGAAGAAAAGAAGAACGGCACTGTTGCTTCTGATCAAGTATTTTTGTTATATACTTAAACTTCGCTAGCAAAACATCATGGGTATTAGATACCAGATGTGGCTCACACCTTTGTTCCAATGCTCAGGGACTAAGGGTAAGTAAGAGGATAGAGAAGGGAGAGGTCGAGCTTCAAGTCGACAATGGAGCCAGGATGTCTGCCATATCCGTTGGAACTCTCAGTTTTTCTTTGCCCTCGGGGATTGTTTTAGAACTTGACAATTGTTATCATGTTCCAAGAGTTACCAAAAACATTATTTCAACTTCGGCGTTGGACGCCAAGGGATTTTAATTTCGAATAAAAAACAATAGTTGTTCGTTTTATTTCGATTATGTTTTATATGGTAAGGCATATTCATAAAAAGGTCTTTATGTGCTTTCTCTAGACAAACAAGTTTATAACATTGAAGATATCGCCAAAAGAGCTAAGGCCCTTGAGTTGAATCAAACGTACTTGTGGCATTGTCGTCTTGGCCACATTAACATCAAACGCATCAAGAAACTTCTTAACGAAGGTATTCTCGACTCATTTGACTTAGAGTCATTCAAAAATTGTGAAGGATGTCTATTAGGCAAGATGACAAAGCAACCATTCTCCAAGTGACTTATTGGCTCTTATACATACGGACGTATGTGGACCAATGAGTACACCTGCAAGGCATGGTTATCGATATTTCATCACCTTCACTGACGACAATAGTAGATATGGTTATGTCTATCTTATGTCAAACAAATCTGAATCTTTTGAGAAATTCAAAGAGTTTCAGAGTGAAGTTGAAGATCATCTTGGCAAGAAAATCAAAGCTCTTCGATCAGATCGAGGTGGCGAGTGTTTGAGCCACGAATTCAAAGGTCACCTGAAAGAAAATGGTATCCTTTCAAAGTTGACACCTCCAAGAACTCCACAATGGAACGGAGTGTCCGAAAGGAGAAATCGCAGCTTGTTAGACATGGTCTGATCTATGATGGGTCTTAGTGAACTTCCTATCTCTTTCTCAGGACACACACTTTTAACTGCGACACTAACACAAAACCGAGCTCCTTCAAAGCTGTCAAAAATACTCCATATGAATTATGGAGGAAGAAACCTCCACGGTTGTCTTTTCTTAAGATTTGTGGTTGCGAAGCATATGTCAAAAGATTAATATCGAACAAACTTCACCCAAAATCTAACAAGTGTTTCTATGTGGATACTAAAAAGAAACTAAGGAGTATTACTTCTACAACAAATTCGAGAACAAAGTGTTTGTTGTTCAAGATGGTGTCTTTTTGAGAAGGAACAACTTTCCAAAATGACAAGTGGGAGGATAATCGAACTCGACGAAGTTCGAGAGGACGAGCAACAAAGTCAACCTGAAAAAACTGACAATCAAAGTGCTTTAGAAGCAGCTGTTGACATTGGTTAGAGTCAAACCAACATTGTGAAAAGTCAAACAGACAATGCAAATGCTCAACCTATTACCCTACGTAGGTTGCAACGACCATGATCTCAACCAGACAGATACCTCGGTGTTGTCTTAACCGAAGATCAAGATCTTCCTAATAATGGATGGAGATGAGCCAGCGACAAAAAAACAAGCTATGAAGAGCCCCGACTCTGCAAAATGGTAAGAGGCCATGAAATTCGAGATGGACTCAATGTTTGAAAATCAAGTCTGGGACTTGTTTGATTTGCCCGAAGGTTACAAACCTATCGGTTGCAAATGGATTTTCAAGTTGAATACCGACAAAGATGGAAATATATCTATATACAAAGCTAGCACTAGACGAAAAGGTAGTTCGGCACCAGTTCAAACCCCCTCTAAGGCACCGGTTTTGAACCATTGGGGATTTGATGGATGCCAAATCCCCAAAAATTTGGCACCGGTTCAAAACCGGTAACAACTAAAGGCATTGGCACCGGTTAACCGGTGCCAACAAGGGGCTTTGGCACCCGTTAACCGGTGCCAACTAAAGGCTTTGGCATCGGTTAACCGGTTTTAAGCAAGAACTGGTGCCTTTCACTGGATTTTTTCTTTCGGCAATATAATATAATTATATTAATTATAACATTAGGATATTATATAGATAATAATTATTATTATTATATTAATAATAATTATTAATATTATAATAACATGAATAGTAATAATTATTATTATAATAATAATTGAAATAATAACAATACATAAAAATTGATAACAATCCCAAAATATAAGACTAATTAGAAAAAAGTGTCATAATTACAAACAATATTAATCAATAATGTAGTACACAAGTTCAAACTAAAATGAAATTTACAAATGAAATGTGATGAAGGACGCCAAAGAATCTCAAACTTCATGAAGTTCTTCGCTTGTGAACGAACGTCCCGTTTGTCCCTTGCAAAACTTGGAATAAACAAAACGTAAATTATGAGTGAATTACTTTGGTTATATATGCATGTAAAAATACATTGACTACTTGAAGCTTATTTCCCACGATTCTTGTCTAGTGAACTCATACTAACACATAACATGTCTTTATCATTTATTTATAGGTGGATAAGGGTTGAAGTTACAAGAAAAGAGCAAGATAGGGGTTTTAGGACGAATTTTCAACCAAAATGGCCCAAGTGAGGCCTATTTGACTACTATGATGCCTATTTCCTACATTTCTTGTCTAGTGAACTCATACTTACTCATAACATGTCATTGTCACTTATTTAGAGGTGGTTAAGGCTTGAAATAACAAGAAAAGAGCAATGTAGGGGTTTTAGGACGAATTTTCAACCAAAATGGCCCAAGTGAGGCCTACTTGACTACTATGATGCCTATTTCTTACATTTCTTGTCTAGTGAACTCATACTTACTCATAGCATGTCTTAATCACTTATTTATAGGTGGATAAGGGTTGAAATTACAAGAAAAGAGCAATGTAGGGGTTTTAGGACGAATTTCCAACCAAAATGGCCCAACTGAGGCCTACTTGACTACTATGATGCCTATTTCTTACATTTCTTGGCTAGTGAACTCATACTTACTCATAACATGTCTTTATCACTTATTTATAGGTGGATAAGGGTTGAAATTACAAGAAAAGAGCAATATAGGGGTTGTATGACGAATTTTCAACCAAAATGGCCGAACTGAGGCCTATTTGACTAATATGATGCCTATTTCCTACATTTCTTAACAAGTGAACTCATACTAACTCATAACATGTCATTATCACTTATTTATAGGTGGTTAAGGCTTAAAATTACAAGAAAAGAGCAATTAGGGGTTTTAGGACGAATTTTTAACTAAAATGGCCCAAGTGAGGCCTATTTGACTACTATGATGCCTATTTCCTACAGTTCTTGTCTAGTGAACTCATACTTACTCATAACATGTCTTTATCACTTATTTATAGGTGGATAAGGGTTGAAATTACAAGAAAAGAGCAATATAGGTGGTTAAGGCTTGAAATTACAAGATATAGGCAATGGCATACCTCTTCAAGCTGTTGTGTGTCTGTACAATGATTCACTATGTCAAACATGAATCTCATCACGTATAGGCGACAATCAACTCCGTTCTCTTGTTGTGCGCACTAGCATAAGGATCAAACTACATAAATCAAACATGCATAGAAAATTAGCAACATCTTACGCATTGTTTAATACGGAAACCAGAAAATCATGTGGCATTATCTTCGGTGATTTCCATGTAGGACCTCGAGGAGATCGACAATTTATCTTCTTCATAATATTGTATAGAAAATTAAGTTCAAATTTGATTTGTACGATTAATAATTGAGTTAGGTTATGATAATCAACAACAAGAATTGAAGCTATATTTACTTTTGCAGCATGGACTTCACGAGGCGCTTTCTTGGTTGAGGTGAGCGAGCAGAATCAAGAAGGAAGATTGTGTTACTGGAAACACAAATCACCAGTAGGGTCCAATGCAAACTACGTACATACATTCACAAGAGACAAACAAATCAATAATTAGCCATGTACAACATATAAACATGCATAGCAAATGAATTTGACATAATCAGACGTACTCCTCATAATATGGGGCGAATATAATTTAAACTTGTCTCCCGCACGCACTGATTCCTTGATACCCAGTTCAACATAGTACAACACGTCAGCGTGGTTGCCTAACATTCTAGCAGTGGAGATATGCTCAGGGCATAACCACCCAATTTGACACGGGGAATCCATCTCCCATAAGTGCTTCTGCAGTGCTCTGCATACATGATAATAGAATGTTAATGGAAAACTTCACGACAATCACCACTAAACTGAATAACATATATTGAGTGTAGTTGAATTACTTGATGCATAATTGAATGAGGGAAATGTTAAGCATTGCATCACTTAGAAATTCCGTCACATCTTATTTGAATAGCCATGCCATTGCATCATCATCATAGTGGAACATTTCCTTAGGTAGTGGAACTTGAATGGGGCTGTCACTAGGCAACACGCAAACATGGTTGTGCAGATAAGTTAACTCCTTAGTGAGCGATTGAAGCACCGTATCTTCAACTAGTGGAGTAGCTTGCATAGCTGAACCTCGCGAAGAGCTCTTGTTCGACGCTTTTCCACTCACCGAGCCATGTTCACTCCTCTTCTTTGGCATCGGTCGATCAATGCTTTTTGGCCCCTCCACCATCTTCTTCGGAGTTTGGCTTTTCCTCGATGGTTTAAGAGACAAATCACACAAATGGTTAGAAAAGAATTTCTTCTAACTCTTGGGATGAAAATCGGGTATAGAGTCAAGCGTGAACTTTAAATCTTAATTACCTGGTTCATCAATCGTACCCAAGCACATGGGTATTGCACAAAACTACCTTTTTCTGCCCACGGTGTAGTAAACTCATCCTCCTCTACGGGCACAGGTATTAGGATGTCCTTGAACCCGGCAACCACAAAGTTGATCCCGACCGAATAATAGCGGAACAACAATAGCAGAACAGTGCAGCAACAAAACAACAGCTGCACTGCCTACACTGCTTACTTGCTGCACTGCTGCTACCTGCACTGCTGTTGCACTGCTGCTGCCTGCTGCTTACACTACTGCTGCCTGCTGTGCTTGCTGCTGCTGATGCTGTACAGGCTACTTCCTACTGCTGCTGTGCGGGCTGCTGTTCTGCTCTGCTGTGCTGCTGCAGCCCTGCTGCCCTACTGCACCTGCTGCACTGCCACAACACAGCAACACTGATGTTGCTGCCCTTGCTGCACTGCCACAGCACACCAACATTGCAGCAACACAACAACAACACAACAGCAACACAACAACACCAACAGCAAACAGCATCACAACAACATTGCAACAACAACACAATAGCAACACAGCAACACCAACGACAACACAACACCAACAACAACATCAAACAGCAACAACAACAGCAAACAGCAACAACACAACACAGCAACAACACAACGCAGCAAAACAGCAACATCATTAGCACTGCAAAACAGCAACACAACACAACAACAACAATAGCACATCAACAGCAACACATCACAACAATATCGCCATCCAAATAAATAAGTAAAAAATCACCTGTAGATTTGGAAAGTCATGAGGTGTTGGATTATCAAGCCCCCTCAAGTACGCATGTGAAGGATTACCAATCAACAACAGTGTATTGATAGTGACACATTAATTAGAACCAACGTAACACAACATATCAAAACTTATAGAGTTAAAACCTAATCATGTACCTCCTCGCCTGCATGTATCTCATCTTCTCCTTCTCTTCGTGGGTAACTACATGAGTCGACCGGTGTAGTCGAGGAAAAAGGAAAGCCCGACAAGTTCATTTGCTTCGCCTAAGCATTGAACTCTTCTCGCATCTCGTTGCGCAATTCTTCTTTAATTGATGCCACCGTGGCATCCAAGTTATGTGGTGAGTTCACACTTGCTCAAGATCTTCCTTATTTGGTAGGGCTTATGTGGTGAGTTCACCCATTACCTTCTCCAATCCTAGCAAGCTCCCCCAGCATCCAATATCCGTCCTAGATGGTAGGGCTTTCCAAGAGCCAAGGTGAAGGGGTCCTTCTCTACCGTTGGGACGAGCTTGCCTTCAACAAGCTCTTCAGTGTACTCAAGCTGTAGCAAAAAAAAAGGCAACATGAAGTCAATGTTTATGTAAAGTGATATATATGCAAAAGATTAATGTAGTTCACTAGTTCATAGTTGCTTACAAGTTTATCTGCCATTTTTTTTGGTTTCAGGTGCCTTGATGGATCATTTTCCGGTTTTCTTGTCACGCAAATGCAGATAACAAAAGAAATCGCTAGCATGACTCACCAAAGTACTGGTCGTTAAGTCAAAGGGCACGTTAGAGGACCCTAGAAGCGCAGTGGGGTATACTCCCTCACTCACCCACGTCTCCCTCCATCCATCAAATGTCATACACCCCATACGATGGTAGTATTGCTTCTATAATGCATTCTTGGAATTCTGCTCCCTCATTTCCTACATAATTAGACATGTTAGTTTCGTTACTACCAAAAGAGTAAATATATTATACAATTGTCATCAGAGTTACTTAAACATACAATTGCTTCTGTTAGACTTTTTTGAAGAACGAAAGCTTCCCAATCATCCTTCGATACGCTAGGCCATATTTGCCATGGGAGTTTCTCTTCATCGATGACTTCATCATCATTTCCACTTCCTTTCTTGTTCTTTGGTTTTCTCACAAGTTTCTTTGTGATAAACTGACAAACTAGGGTGGTCTTGTAGCCTCTGAATCTTACCGCAAGTAAGGATTTAAACACCCTTCGCTTGGCGTACTCATTTGGAATGTTAAATAGACTCTGCAAGCACAAATAACAATCATTATTAGTTTTCCCATTTAATAACAATAAATTGAAGGAATTTATAAATGTGCAAACAAAACACTTGCCCTAGTATCATTCCAAAACGTGTCAATCAAGCCTGTAGGTACTACGCCCAAACGAAGAGTAATGGGAATTTTACGCGCACAAATCCTAACTTGAACAGCATACTAACGACGCCATTTACCTGTAGGTTGGTCTACCCTGTCATACTCCAGGATCATTGGACCCCTCAGCTTTTTCTTCGCTGGTGCCTTTACCCCCCCTGCACTAGGATTCTCATCAAACGACTCAGACATTGCATTTTCGGTAAGAGGCGCTTGTTCAGCTGCAATTTCAAACACATCAAGCATACGATCCAAAACATCTTGAGCCTGATCTTCTGCCTTGATCATGGATGATTTAGTTTATTGATTTATTATATTTGTTTGATTTATTCTAGTTTTCCATACTTTAGCTTATAGTTATTTCACCACTGTTTAATTCTTGCTTAGTAATCACTTGAGTCAAGATAATATAGGTGAACCATAGTCTCTGTGGGATCGACCCTGACTTACCCTGCTACATATTTAGGAGGATTAGTTAGGTTATTTTTGCTAGGTGTGCGACTGCTTATCAAATTTTGGGGTCGCACACCTAGCAAAAATAACCTAACTATTCCTCCTAAATATGTAGCAGGGTAAGTCAGGGTCGATCCCACAGAGACTATGGTTCACCTAAATTATCTTGACTCAAGTGATTACTAAGAAAGAATTAAAAAGTGGTGAAATAACTATAAGCTAAAGTATGGAAACTAGAATAAATCAAACGAATATAATAAGTCAATAAACTAAAACATCCAAGATCAAGTATCACCACAATTACGATCGATGCAATTATATATCTACCCCTAACATACAATTCCAATTAACATGGGGAAAAGTAAACCCTAATCAATACCAAGGACCTCTCTTGAGTATCAATGGCGTCCCTAACCCACAATCAAGCCTATTCTCATGGTATCATGAAAATTAGAGACATTAAACACTTTACTTCACTTCCCAATTATTAATTCAACTACTTTCGTGATGAATTTTAAACCCTAAATTAATTTACTCAAATTCGTTAAAACCCAACTCTCGTTGTGATTGAAACTATGGAATAATAACAATACTAATTATCTCTAATCTAGTATTGGCATAATCACAATCAATTTAGCATAAATAATCGCAATTGTCATTAGAGAATTTAAAGAATCAATTCATGCACCAATCATAATTGGGCTACCCTAGATTTTGGAATATAAAACTACTCACACATATTGAAATAAGCAATAACAAAAATAATCAAAGAAAACATAATTGAAAACAATAATAATTGAAAGAGAAAGGAATAGAGATGAATACCAATAATGCTTCAATTGAAATAACTCAAATTGTAAATCAACAATACTCAAATCTAATGAAAGAATTAAATTGCTTGAAAGAAATAAACTAGGGTTCTAGAGAGAAAAATAAAACTTAATGAAAAATAATAAGTGTCTTCTAATTGTGATTACAAAGGGTATTTATACACCCAAAAAGATAGAATTATGAAAATAAGCAACTCGGCTTCCGCGAAGCAGTGCCCGGTCCCACCGGGCAAGGGTTGCCCGATTGGGCGGGTGGGATATGGCACTTACTTTCCTTCGTAGCATATCTTCCACCACGTGCCCGGTCCAACCGGGCGGACCCTGCCCGATCGGGCGCGTGAGGCGGTTTACATATATTGCTTGCTGCCTTCGAAAATCTCAATTATCATCTAATTCCTCTATGTCCGGTCCAACCGGGCAAGACATGCCCTACCGGGCACATGGGGTCTTATGCAAATACTTCGTGTTTTACTCATCCTTCTTTGCCCTGTTTGACCGGGCAAGCTAGGGTCAACAGAGCATGGGGGAAACCTTCTTCTTCGTGCACTAACTTTTTCTATAAACATCCAAAACGTGTTCGATTCATCCAAGAAACTCCACATTCATATGAAACTCACAAAAATACATCGAACACACTAGAGAAGAGATTGTTAGCGTGAAATGGCTCCAAAGAGCCTAAAACCATGCAAATATAAGTTGTAAAACCGGGATAAATCATGGTATAAAACTCATACATCATGCCTCACCCAAATCAGGCTCCTTGTTCACATCATACAACTCGTCCCCATCCTGAGATGAATCATCATCATCATCATCCTCTACATCCTCGACTCCAATACAGTACTGATCGTCCGCCATGAGATGTAAAAACCTGTCATTACAAACATAACACGTTATTAGTTGCTGAATTGTAAGGTAAACTTATAATCAAATATAAATTGCTGAACTATAATACAAATTAACATAGAAAATGGGGAAGTAAGTTACTTCATTCATTTAAAAGAAAATAAGAAAAAAGGGCAAGTAAGTTAACATTTCCATTCATTTTCGCCTAAAATGTGATTTAATAATACTTTTTACGCCTAGAATTTCAAACTAACAAAAAATAGTACCTCAATCTAATATTCCTTCGTCGTGGTCTGATTGCATGTAATTGGCTTGGTCGTCTATCTCATTTGGTATAGCAGGTCTAGGAATAGTGAAAGGTGTCGAGTCATCAAACGCATGATATTCTTCCTCATCCTCGACATCTCCAACGCCAAAGATTCTTCTTTTGCCGGCTAGCACAATAGACCATTTTTAGTCGGCTTGGTCAGTTACGTAAAACACTTGCTTAGCTTGAGATGCAAGGATGAATGGTTCCGCACTATCATTCAGGTTGCCAAGATCTATAAGAGTAAAGTCATCATATTTGACGTTACGCCTGATATTATCAACCCACTTACACCGGAAAAGAGAAATCGTGAAGTCACAATAATTAAGCTCCCATATTTCTTGAATTCGACCGTAGTATGACAACTCTGCATCAACGGGTGATTTATCCTTAACACTTGCAAACACCCTTGACGATGCCACAAGCGTTACACCACTGTTTTGGGTCGAGGATGATTTTAAATCCTAACGCTCAGTCCAAAATGTGTACCCATTTATGTCATATCCCTCAAATGAGAAAACATCATCCCTAGGTCCATAAGCATGCCACCTTACTGTATCTGTGACACTCTCATCCATTCCACCCATGACTCGATCACGAAAACAACTCACAAACTTCTTATTATGCAACTACATCAGTGCCCTTTCACCTTTCGATGGAAATTCATCACGTAAACTAGTCATGTGCTCATCTAAATATGGGTGAACATCTACAACTTGGTGCAACACATATAGGTGTGCTTATAAGAACTTATCTCGATCATCATTTCGACCTGATTATGCCATGACCATCAAGTCTCCCTTCATGTCGAGAAGTACGAATACCAATAGGTTTAGCAACGGCTATATAGTCGGCCACAAAATGACCAATCTCCTCAGCCACGGTCCCTTGAATCATACTTCCTTCCGGGTGAGCCCAATTCCTGATTTTATCTTGCAATGTACCCATGTGTCTTTCAAAAGGATAGCACCACCTCATGAACACTAGACCGCACAACTTAATCTCACGCACCAAATGAAGAATCAAATGCACCATTATGTCAAAAAAACGAGGGCGGGAAGTACATCTCAAATTTGCATAAAGTTACAACCACATTCGCCTGTAAAGCATCCAGTGTACAAGGATCAAGCACTTTGCTGCATATTGTATTGAAAAATGAATAGAGGCTTGTAATAGCTTCCCTCACGTGCTTTAGTAAAATACCACGTATTGCAATTGGTAGGAATACTTGCATCAGAACATGACAATCGTGGGATTTCATACTTGTCAGCTTAAATTCTCCATTCAAGGATACAAATCTTTTCATGTTAGATGCGTACCCTGATGGAACCTTAATGCCGTACAGACATGCACAAAACATCCGTTTTTCTGCCCTTGACAATGTGTAGCAAGCCAGAGGTAAATAAGCCTTGTCATCCTTGGCATATTTCTTCTTCGACGCAACTGTGGCCTTTCCCTTTCCCTTGCTCTTCCCCTTTCCTTTTTTCGAACTCATTTCATTTTCCGTTTCTTGTTCCTTTCCCTTTGTAACCTTTTTCTGAGCCGGCAATTCTGGACGAACCCCCATCTTTTCCAATTCTAAGCGTGCACCCTTTTCGTCCTTTGTTTTGCCTTGTATATTCATCAGCGTTCCCACGAGAGCATCACACATATTCTTCTCTATATGCATTACATCAAGACAGTGCCTAACGTCATTTTCTTTCCAGTCTGGAAGCTTCTAAAAGATTGATTCTTTTTTGAAGAGAGAAGTTGAGTTCACAGCTTTTTCTGTTTTCCCAAATACTGTTCGTATACCCTTAAATCGAGCATAAACCTCCTCACTAGTCAATGGCCTAGGCGCAGTCCCCTCTTCCGCTTTCCCATCAAAAGCCTTCTTCTGCCTACAGTACGGGTGATCGCGCTTGAGCAGCCTTCGAGTACGCATGTACACCTCTTTGTGACAATTATCAAGGTGTATGCTTGGGGTGTCATCAATACAAATGGGGCATGCTTTTTTCCGTTGTTCTTGCAACCAGACAGGTTGCCATATGCAGGAAAATCATTAACGGTCCACATAAGAGCTGCACGCAATGTGAACATCTCATTCGTATGAGCATAAAAAACGGAAACCCCTTCGTCCCACATCTTTCTCAAATAATCAACAAGTGGCGCAAGATAAACATCTATGTCGTTTCCAGGTTGCCTTGGACCCGATATCAAAAGTGAAAGCATTACGTATTTCCGTTTCATGCACAACCAAGGAGGCAAATTGTAGATCACTAAAAGTACCAGCCATGTGCTATACTGGGTACTAAGAGTGCGAAATGGATTCATCCCGTCCGTGCACAAACCAAGCCTCAAATTTCTGACTTCATCACCAAATTCCCCAAACATCGTATCAATGTTATTCCATTGCGGAGAGTCAGCTGGATGCTTCAGCATTCTGTTTTTCTTTATTCCCTCTGCATGCCACCTCAAGTTTTTAGTGTCTTTTGGAGTTGAGAATAGACGCTTAAACCGTGGAATAATGGGAAGATACCATAACACCTTAGCAGGGGGTCCCTTCGTACCAGCATTGCAACTCTTGCGCTTGTAGCGCGACTTCTTGCATCGTGGACACTCCTCCAACTGTTCATATTCATTTCGGTAAAGAATACAATCATTAGGACATGCATGTATCTTCTTATACTCCAAACCAAATGGACACATGAGCTTCTTTGCGTAGTTGTAGGACATAGGAATTTCATTCTCGTTGGGAAGCATCTCACTTAACGCAGTCAACAAAGAAGTAAAACTACAGTCCGTCCACGCATGCTTCGACTTAATGTTAAAAAGTGTTAGCACGACTGATAGTTTGGAGTATTTTTTGCACCCAGGATACAAAGGCTTTTTAGAAGCCTCCGATAATAACTCAAACACGTTACCTTCAAAATAACGCATCATCTCATCCACCCCTTCATCCTCGACCTCATCCTCATGATCATCCTCAAATCCATCCTCAGCACCATTATCAACAATATGTTCATCATTCTTGTATTCCTCGTCCACACGAATGTCATTGCTTCTATCATCATGCACATCATTCCCAATAACATCCCCACTATACTCTCTTTCTTCACCGTGCCAAATCCACACATGGGATTTAAGCCTAAACCTACGACAAACTACATGATCTCTAATGATATCAACACTATTGACCACCTTCACATTATTACAATCAACATAAGGACAATAGAGGCAATTGACACCCATTCTGCGCTGATTAGATGAAGCCCTCTCGCAAAACTCTTGAACCCCATCAAAGAATTCCAATGTATCACGTCTACCATACATGCAGCCACGATCCTTCTCCATTAAGTAAATTGTCTCTAAACATATATGGCAACTTATTACGAACAATGTATAATTGCTACATCAATTATATATGTAAATCATATTCAAACACACACCAAGCATATAACATTCATATAGATACAAAAATGCATATATGCTTCCAAAGGGTCCTTATCAGTCTAACCTAACCCATCCTTGAACGTTAACTCTCACTAGTGAATGTATGTCAACTTTCCAATTTTAAGGAAAATCCGGCAGCATTTCCCTCCAGTTCTCCAAGTACACGACGTAGGTAATTACTTACCCACATATGTACCCAGAGAACATGGTGATGGAGGAAATGGTAAGCCAAGATCTTCCTTAAAATCGAAAAAAAAAAGACATACATTCACCACCTAAGTGAGAGTAAACATTCAAGAACAGTCCCAACCTGGGACTATTCAAGACTTTCTCCTAATGAGAAAGCCTTGAACGGGTATCCAGGCATATGATGATGTAAGCATTTCATATATTTATTGTTGTATTTAGTTTTTCATGAAAAAACTTTTATTAAAACAATAAAGTGAAGGATATATATATAGCTTATTAGAGAAGTTTATAATTTATACCAATACAATGGATGTATTGTTTCTAACTTCCCACTTGAGCTAAATATGTATTCTTCAAGCTAAACTTGAATTTTAAATCACATATGAATCTATAAAAATGCAAAAAGAAAAACAAAACAATAAACAAAAGTTATTAAGTATGAAAAATGGGTAATAAGAAAAGATAGGGGCATATGATTAAGGAATGAGAGAGAAAATGGGGCAACAAACCACAACAACCACAAAAAGGTATAACACAAAAGGCAAATCAAACAATTTCTATATTAAGGGTAACAAATAACCAAAACTTGGCACATATTCCCCATGTGTTTCCATTTTGCTTTATTTATTTTTATTTTAATATTATTTTACTTCTCTTCTCGGTTTCCTTGATGTGTGTAGGTATGCACTTGGGTCGAGGTACGTTTTCAAATTTGAGACCATGTTAGGAACTCTAAAGTTCGAGGTTTAATTCAAGCACTCATTTACTAAGTTGCTCCCCTACTCCCTCACTCAAACACCTACACCAAAACACTACACATCCAGCCCGCATTCCCTCAGCTCCATTGCAGCCATACTACCCCTAATCACCGAAGATGCTCCAATGGAAGTGATAAACCTCGAACAATAATTCTATGGAGTGAGTGAAACATAGATAGCTTATGCATGGGTGGAAGCAATGCAAAGAGAAGAGGGAAAATCGTGGGAGAAGCAGCGAATTGAGGAAGCTGAGAATTGAAAGACGTTAGAAGCAATTTGCATATAACCGGGTTTTTTTTTTTAAATGGCACCGGTTCAAATCGGAGCTAATTGTAATAATTTCCACCGGTTCGCTCTAAACCGGTGCCAACTCCATTCCCTTCTCTTTTTTAAAAAAAAAAAAATGGTTGGCACCGGTTTGAACCGGTGCTAATTAAGCTATTTGGCACCGGTTTAGGTTAGAACCGGTGCCAACTCTCAAATTTCCAATCCCGCCCATTTGTTTTGGCACCGGTTTTCAAGAACCGATGCTAAAGGGGGGTGCCTATTTCAAATTTTCTACTAGTGTAGATTGGTTGTAAAAGGTTACATGCTTAAGTCCATCCGAATTATCCTAGCAATTGCCGCATATTACGACTATGAAATATGGCAAATGG
Organism: Chenopodium quinoa; assembly: GCF_001683475.1. Lineage (NCBI taxonomy): Eukaryota > Viridiplantae > Streptophyta > Magnoliopsida > Caryophyllales > Amaranthaceae > Chenopodium > Chenopodium quinoa. The sequence continues at coordinate 1,489,849 of NW_018743218.1, forward strand.
ATGTCAAAACCGCCTTCCTTAATGAGAATTTGGAAGAAACTATGTACATGACACAGCCGGAAGGTTTTGTCGATTCAAGCAATGCTGGGAAAGTATGTAAGCTTAAGAAGTCCATTTATGGATTAAAGCAAGCAAGCAGAAGTTTGGCTTCATCAAGAATCCAAATGAGTCTTGTGTTTTGAAGAAGGTCAGTGGGAGTGACATCGCATTCCTCGTCTTATGTGTCGATGACATATTACTCATTAGAAACAACATTAAACTTTAAGAGTCTGTAAAGGGCTGGTGATCGAGGGACAATAGGTCGTTGATCTACTACCCTAGACCATATTTACAATTTATAATCCCAACCTAACTGTATTAAGTTCAAACTAGATAGTGGCAAACTAGGGTCGAACCTCAAGGACTAAGTGTATTAATTTAAGGTAATTAGACTAGTAGGAAGGTTGTGAGATAGGGAGAGAAACATCTAAAACACTACTTAAAGCAATTAACAAGATATTAGGGAAAGGGGAATCTAATTACATTAATGAATTCAGTAACAAGTTGCAATTAGATGATCATGATCTCAATTAGGAACGATTAACACACTCAACTCACTCCCGCGCAATTAAGCATGCTAATTATCCTACTAAGCTAATTCACCTCTCGTGCAACTAGCCTAGCAAAGGTATGGAAGAATCTAGACTCTCATTCAACTCACTTCCACACAATTGATTGAAAGCACAATTAAGAACCAAGAATCAATTAGCTAAAAAGATTATAGTCAATGTAAGCATCATCCAAACACAATAATCACGAATCAATTGCATACTAATTACAACCAATCACTGAATTCATCAACATAACCTCCATCCATTTCCCTACAACAAAATCTAAACAAACATAATGAAGGAAAACAAGGTAAAACTAGAATTAAAGCAAGAATAAAACAAGTAAAATAATTAACTACTCTAATCAACAATGATATAAGCAAAAAACAAGAATTAAAAAAAGTAATAAAGGTGAGATAAAGTTAGAAAATCTCATTGAATAGATGAGAAGAGAATCCATAAAATTGCTTCTTTAAGCTCTCAAATCTCCATTGAAATCCAAGCTTTCTCTCTCTAAAACTACTCCTAAACTAGAGAGAGAAAATCCTAATCTAACCCTAATCCTAATTAGAGAATAGAGGAAATGTAAAACTCCCCCTTTTGGAAGTCTAAGAAGTCCTCTATTTATATTACAAGAAGAGAAAGAAAGAAATTCAGAAATTAAGCTCGAACAAGACCCAAAAACCCACGCCCAGGGAAAGGCTTCACTGAGGCATCTCCAAAAAGTTGGAACGCCCGGGGAAAGCAAAGAATGCTGCGACCATGGCGGCTGCGTAGCCTGGCAACGTCTTGCAGATTCAAACGGCCATAACTTCTGTTCTAGGAAGGCTCATGGAGTGTGAAACCTACCGTTGGAAAGTTCTTCAAGTCTAGTTTCCAAAAAAATTCGAATCGCTTAAATCCAATGTGTGGATCAAAATTTATGGCTGAAAGAGTGAACAAGACTCGGTTTAAGGCCTTCTACGAGCTTCAAGCTTTTTTGTTTAAAGCTTCTTAGCTTATTTCTTAGCTTCAAGCTTCTTCTATTGAACTTTCTTGCCTTTTCTCGGGTCATAAGCATCGAAGAAAGGGTCAAGCACCTACACAAATAGACTAAGAGAAAAAAGAGTGAAAGAACACATAGAAAAACATGCAAATCAAGCTAGAAACTAAGCAAAAAGCATATTATTCACAACTAAGACCTAAAACCATAAACTAATACAAAGATAACTAAAACAAGACTAAAAGGAATAGAAATAACAAAGAATCACCGAAATAAACCTAAAACTAAGGGAGAAAAACTCCCTAATATGTGTCATAAATGACACTTATAAGTTGGCTTGGAAAATGCTTTTCAATGAAGGACTTGGGAGAGGCACAGTACATATCGGGAATCAAGATCTATAGGGATAGGTCTAAGAGGATGATTGGATTGAGCCAAAGTACTTATATTGATAAGGTACTGGCACGATTCAACATGGAAGGAGCCAAGAGAGGGTACCTACCCATGTCTCATGGAATAACTATCAGTAAGAAGCAGTGGCCACAAACACCTGATAAGCGAGAAAGGATGAGTCAAATTCCGTATGCTTCGCTTATTGGATCGATCATGTATACCATGATATGTATTAGGCCAGATGTATCGTATGCCTTGAGTGCTACGAGCTGATACCAATTAGACGCAAGAGAGGCGCATTGGACTGCGGCCAAGAATACCCTAAAGTACCTGAAAAGGAACAAGGATAAGTTCTTGGTTTAAGGTGGTAGTAAAGATTTGGTTGTTGAAGGTTATACCGACGCAAGCTTCCAAATTGATAGAGATGATTTCTAGTCGCAGTATGGGTATATATTCTACCTAAATAGAGGAGCGTTTAGTTGGAAGAGTGCTAAGCAAAGCACCACTGCAAATTCTACAACTGAAGCCGAATACTTGACAACTTCGGAAGCAGCTAAGGAGGCAGTTTGGATTCGTAAGTTCGTTAGTGAAATTGATGTTGTACCCTCCATCAAGTCTCCAATAGAACTCTATTATGATAACAATGGAGCTATTGCTTAGGCCAGGAAGCCAAGGGAACATCAGAAGGTCAAACATGTCAAGCGGCGATTTCACAATATAAGGGAATGGAAGTCCGAGGGTGAAATCAAAATTTGTAAGATTGGAACGGATGACAATGTAGCTGATCCATTGACTAAACCTTTGCCTCAAGTGAAACGCAACAAGCACGTTGAGGCAATGGGAATCAAGAATGAAGAAGATTGGCTTTGATTTCCATGTATATGTGTTTTAATTAAACTGATATCTTAATGTAAAACGCTATGTTAAACCATTCGTTTATTGGAGTAATTTAATTTGTTGCAAAAACTTATTATCACTCCATCTTCTATTTAATTGTGGTTTAGAATTACATAATGAGTCCATTCGATTTGAAGAATATTCAAGACAGGGTATCAGGACAATGCCTTGGATAAAGAAACACTTGTTAAGTAAACATTAAATATTTCAAATGAATATTATCTCTAATCAAGGTCATTCAAATGATGGACGATTAATGACAACTTGAGATTAGTGTGTAGTATGATTTATAACACCGTTTCTTGTGCTACGAGGACATGATAGTCATTAATCATTTGCATAGGTATTGGTTTAGAACTATGCCGGATCGACCAATGAGAATACTTTAAGAGATTTAAAATCATCATAAGTATATTTCTCATTATTGCTATCGGAACTTGTTTCCTTGACCACGAGTATTGTAAGTTCTCTTGTTTCAGTACTAGTCCGTTTTGATGTTATCAAACGTTTGCCATAAAAGGGGATTATAACGGTAATACAAGACTGGGAATGTCCCCCTATTAATAATAAGGAATATGTCTTTGTTGTTTACAAGGCCTCTCGAAGAGCGACACTGTGAAAATGCATGGCTGTGCTCAGATGGATTTTATAAATCATCTGTTTATTGACAGTCAAACTCGGAAATCGAGAAACACTTCTGGACGTAATAAGGATGACAAAGAATCTTACCTTATAGTTCATGAAGAGACATTAAGTGACATAGGATATGGGCTATACACTAAATGCATACTTGTCCGGAAGGACAAATGGGAGACTGAAAGGAATGGTTTCTGATTAGGGGATTTTGCTCCCTCCAATCGGAATGCGCCACGTGGGCCAATCAGGTCCTGCCAAGTGTCCCCCAGTTGGAACTGTCAGGGCTTGCCACGTGGCACGCGCTTATTCGTCCACCTTGGACCTGTTATGTCATGACATGTGGCATACTCCATGCCTAATGGAGAAACCGGCCACCCAGGCCCAACTTCCGAGGGAAGCCCAATCGGCCCTAGGTTAACCTAAACCTAGGATGGGCACTCTTCCCAAGGTTATAAATACCTCCCTTAATCCTCATTAAGGAAGGGGAACGAAAAAACACATTAATTACACACAGTAATAACCGGCTGATCTCGCTAACAAAGCAGATTACCTACATTAAACACTCTCACCTAGAGAGACCCACTCACTTTAATTTCCGCATTAATTACTCCTTAATCAAGTACTAACTTGACCGTTGGAGGCGGAGCTCCCAGGAGTCTCCGTTATTTTGCAGGTACAGGCGTCCGGTTCCAGTCTCGGAATTGTAACTCTCCCGCAGGACATCAGAAAAACCCAAAACATTTGGCGCCGTCTGTGGGGAGAGTAGTTCTGAGATGGCATCCAAGTCTGTACCGACTCCTGAAGAGAGGGGTCCCCTAGACGACCCTCAAGTTCAGTCGGACCATGATACCGAGAGTGAATTTGAAGTTGAAGCTCACACAGCTTCAGACGGGACCCTAAGGGCCCGACGTACCCGTCATACCGAAAGGAGGGAACGGGAACATCTTCAAACTGGAAGTGAGCCAGCAGGCGCACCGCCTGTTCGGCAACAGCCGACTGATGGGTCTGCTCCCATCACAAGGAACGAACTCATGACCTTCATGAGGAACTTCAAGGGAGAGATTCAAGAATTGATCAACAAGAAGCCGCCTGCTCCAGTCAAGGAGCAGTCGGCTAAGAAACCCTCCACTTCACTGAAGAGGAAGCCAGTTCAAGGGCGAGAGGCAACTCCTCATCCTAAATCTAGGAAGCGGGAGCCACCTGCCCTTGATTTCATAAAATTCTGTTTTCCTACAGGAAATAGGAAACCTGTTCGTCATATTCAGGCGGACGGGTCGAAGCAAACATTCACAGACGCTCGGCTACTGCCAGAGCAGAAGAAGAGTGACCGATTGTCAGAGTCGGCCTTGATGGGCGTGCGAACGGTCGTACATTCCACACTCAATCAAACACATTTATTAACAAACACCTTACAAACCAAGCATAATGACAAGTAAGAGTTCGGTCCACAAGGAACAGGATATGATTGCCAAAGATCTTTACACTTAAGCTAGCTCGAAATCAATTGGTGAATAGGGGTTCGTCAAGAAGACAAACAAACTATGGTTCTAAATCAATGAATTAAAGATACTAGGGAATGAAATCCGCTCAACCAAGGCAAATAGGCAAACGGGGAGTAAAATAGACAAGATATAGCAAGGACTATATGTAAAATCAACCTCATGCAATTAGAAAACAACTCACACTACTAAACTTAGATTCCTCATTAGTTTAGCAATAGATGATACATAATCAAATTACAATAAGTAATGACGTACTCAATTTACACTTCCATGTCAAATTAGGCATATCATACTATCAAGCTCCTTAGTCAAGGGTAGCTAAACCTATCATGAGGAACTAACAAGCAATCTCATATAATCAATTTAATTGCAATACAAACATCAATGCTTCTCCCACATTTGCATAGTTAACCCAAAAAGGTCGAGCTTCACCCAACCCCTAGCAAGAAAACTACTCACAACTCATGTTTATCAACATGCAATCAAGAATTAGGGTTCTAAATACTTCAATAATTGGGGAAAAGTGGTTAACAATTGAAATAACTATCATCCAATAACAAATTACCAAGAACTAAGAAGATTTAAATAACATGCAAATACCAAATGAAATCTGAAATTAAAAGGAAGAAGGTTGGAGAAATTACTAATTGAAGCTTCAAATGTTGAATACAAATTGCCCAACTTTGAGAATAATTCTTGAATTTCACTAATACAATGATTTGATTTGATGAAAACTAAGCTAAATTAATCCTAAGGAATGTTTCAAACTAAGGGAGGTTTCTGAAAACTAGGCTACTGTCCTGCTTCTCCCGTCTTCTTTTAAACGATCTCAAAAGGACCTTAAATAGTCCGTACAAAATCGGTTGAGATCGGGAAAAGGTCCGACCGAACTATGGGTAAGTTCGGTCGGACTCAGGGTAGGTTCGGTCGAACCATGTGTAGGTTCGGTCGAACCTCCCTGATCCTTGTTTGGTCGAACTTTTGAGGTTCGACCTCTCCTGCAAAATTGCTGAAAACAGGTTTGACACTGCCTTCACTGCACCCTGGAGGTTCGGTCGAACTTTTGAAAAGTTTGACCACACCAAGGTTCGACCGGACCTTTCAGAGGTTCGGCCAGACCTCCTCTTGCACTTCCTTTTCTTGCTTCCTCTCCTTCCCTTTTGCCCCTCTTTCCTTTGTCCATGGCTTCCATGCTTGGCCAAGGGGCCTCCCACCGTGCATAGGACTGTCACGGAACCTGCAGAAGATACCAAAGTTCACGAGAGCATGGGGATGATAAAATAATGCATAAAGATTATCAAAATAAGCATTACTTTTCATCAACACAAAAAGAAGCCATAAGAGGATAATGAGGTGGAAAAACCTAAGAAAAATAAGAGGAAAAAGACCTAAATACTACCCCTAAGAGTGACATAAATGTCAATCATCAAACTCCCCCACGCTAAGCCTTTGCTCGCCCTCGAGCAAAGCAAAGGAAAAAGAACAAGGGAGAAAGAATTAGTTATTCAAACATGCAAGGAACAAAAGAAAAACCGAAATTGCTTTTAGCAAAAGCAACAAGCCATTTAAACCCCAAGGTCGCCGATGAGGACGAGTTGTGATCTCGTGAGGGTTTCCAGAGAGCATACCCCACAACTCTTACAAAATTGCGTTCAAGACAAACCAAAAACAAGGGAAAAAGAAACAACAAATCCAACACAAATCATAGCCAAATCGAGCTTTTGGAGATAACAAACATGAATGAGTGTCAAACTTTCTGAGTAGTAGAAGTGAGCATGCAAGGGGATGCCGAAAGTTGATTGAAGGATAAGCTATGCTAAGCATAGAGAACTCAAACATGCACCACTCCCCCCGCATTCCATACAATCTTACCGCGTTCCCTCATCTAGATTCAAATCCGCCCTTGGAGATAGCATCAAGTGACTCCTCGAAGGAGCCGGAACAAAGATAAAACACTGCAAAATAGGGGAACCCGACATCTCACCAAGTCATGCCTTCTCCATATGCTTGAGTTCCAGCTCCCTCCACCGATAAGTGACTCAACCAACCTAGGTCAACAGGGCATTGAAAGGGTTATAACGATGGCTAGGGGGGTAAGGGTGTGGAGGAATTTGGAAATTGGTGCTTAGCCTAACCGTGAAGCAAAGGGTGATCAAGCCTCTTTTTCAAAATCAATCATCAACCAATTTTCAAACTACGTTGCCACAATCTTGAACTATAATGCCAAACACTTTTGAGCTTTCGCTTTCCTCTTACATCTTCATTCATCAACCCTTCGTTTGTCACATTCTCTCTTTTTTTTTTTTTTTTCTTTTTTTTTCTTTTTTTTTTTTTAGCTTCAAAGGCTTTTTCTAGGATTTACATTTGCTTTTCTTGAACATATATTCACAAAAACACTGCTTCACTTTCCAAGTAGAACCATTCCCTTCCAAATTTCAAATCAAAACTACAATAAGCCCTCATGGCTTGAGCTTCACGATTCTAAGGGTGAAAGTAAAACAAAAGGGCCATGGGCTTGCAATGTGCTATAATCAAGGAGGGGAAGATTCAACATGGTAAGGGCAAATGCAACCCAAAAATACAAAAGAAAAAAAAAAAAAAAAACTAATACTAGAAAACAAAAATAGTCACCGAATGAAGAATGCCTTTGTCATTCATAGGTTAGTTCGGTCTCGATCTCGGGAGCCAGACGCCAAGTTCTAGATCTAAGCATGCCTTGGTGAGGATCCTACGCCGCTCATACAAGTAATGTTGGAGGCTTGAACAGTAAAGCTCACATCGGGTTACAAAAACCATCTCTAGGGCTTCAAATCCCCTAATGAGAGCAACACCTTCTTACCACAAACAAGTGAATTTGGGTTCGATGGGCCTAACGAGTTCCAGAACAACTACCTTAGCATGAACATGTCCCAGAGTCAACCAATGGCAATCCCGAAGCATGCAAACTTATAACACTCAAGAAGCAAAGCATTCAAACACACGAGTCAACATTATTATGCTCGAAATGAAAATGAAACAACTAAGCTTTTCGTGGTTTGCCATGAATAAAAAGGAAAATCTTTTTCACCCCCTTTTTTTCTTTTTTTTTTTTTTTTTTGGTGCAAGGAGTACAAGAGAGATAAGAGGCTAGTAAACATATAATTCTCAATCGACAAACAAAGATCGTTCGGCATCAATACCAACGATCACCAGATTCCGAGGAATCAAATGCAAACAACCTCGAACAATCAACTCCATTCTAGTCTAAGCTAACTATGCACACAAGGAAAAAAAAAAGGAAAATAGGGAAAGATCTCACCAAATGCTGCTTGAAATAGAACACAAGGCAAAATTGCGATCTCACCAAGGTTTTCCGGAGCTTGAGTTGCTCCTTATCCCATCATTTTGTGCTTCCGTTTTCAAGCTACAAGGAAAGTGAGCCAAAAGAAAAGAAACACTACAAATATACAAAGAAAAGTTAGTGAACAAAAGGAAAAGACTAGAATTATAAACAAAAGAAAAAGATTGACAAAAAGCTATCTACAAAATTTGGATTTTGGGATTTGGATTTTGGGATCAAGAGAGAAGAGGGAAAAACAACTTCAAATTTTTTTTTTTAATTTTTTTTTTAACATCATCATCATAAGAATATTACCAACCAAAAATCATCTCTAACTACAATAAATTCATTATCCGTGATGGTTCTCCATATGCACAAGCTACCATCCTACCACACTACCCTCCTATGTACACTTCAACCAAAAGGAACATCCTCCCCCACGCTAGTCTTTTGCACGTCTCGAGCAAAAGGAATAGGCATGAAAGTCCGGGGGGGGGAAATGGAGGGAGAGAACCCTCATTGGGGGTTTCTATCCTCCCGTTCCTGAGGGGGGTTCATGAAATCAAACCCCGGGCGATCCATGGATGGATGGAAAGGTTGGTTAAAGTGCTCATAGGGCCACCCTTGGGTACCCCAACCACCATCAAAAGGATTCGGGGTTGATGGACTTGCCGGATCATAGGCGTAGTCGCACCCACCCGGCCGATAAGGGTTGTATGGTGGGGTACCAACACGTTGGGATGGGTCGATAGGACCTTCCCAATAAGCATAGGTGTTGGGGGAGGGGTTGTTAGGGTCATAGGTGTCCCAATGTGGAACTGGGCCCTCTTGAGGCGGGTGGTAGGGATAGTTAACATAGGGCGTTTGAACGCCCGCTTGCACAAGACTATCATAGTTCATCCTTGCGTAGTACCCCCATTGTTCAATAGAAGCCTGATTATCAAAACGAATACCATCGAGGGTACTACGCAGGGCACTCATATAAAAAGGAGAAGAGGAAGAAGAAGATGTCTCACCTCCCCCACTAGGGGGGGGGGAATTATGCTTCACTTGGTAGACCGGTTGAGGGTGAGGGATTGCACCGCGGGCTTGTTTTTTCCTTAATTCATCGGGGATGAATTTTCGCGCAATCTTCCACCTTAGCGGGTTGGAAGGGTCTACCGAAGTGTGAGGAGGATCCGGGAGGACACACCATTCTTCTCCATTATCTACCAAGAGGATAAATTTGCGATTCTGGGTGGAGTAGTTGATGAAGCGTTGGTTGCGGAGAGCAACAATAGAAAGAGCATAAGGAGGGTAGCCGACGGCCTCTTCTTCTTTGTTTTGGAGCACATGGGGGAGCAAATCAATTTGGTCCTTGTAAGCTCCACCATTCAAAGAAAGGGCAATGAGGGTGATCATGCCCCCATGTGTATCTCATCACCAAGCCGCCCATCTCGAGTGTCCAACAATCTCGAGATAAAAGTGGTGGAGCATTTGAACTTTAAACGCTGAGGATTGTCGGCCAAGAAAAGGCAAGCTACCTCATCTTTCACCATAGAGCCGAGGTTTGCCTTGAAGAATACGGCATACTGAAGGAGCCGGGCAAAGTATCTCAAAGCAATATGGATGATGTTGTTGACCTTTGCGGTGTTAGTGCGAAAGATGGGCTTGGTGGAGATGCTCTGCCACCATTCTTGTTTATTATAGGGAATGCGACACATTGAGGTCATATCGGAAGGCCGATGCATCCCGGTTGCTTGCCAATGGAAGATCTCATTGAGCTCACTCTCGGATAGGGAATGGTCTTCGTTGAACATACGAAAGTGAAGAATAATTTGAGATTCATTCCCTTCATCATCTTCTTCAATGACTTCCTTGCGGAGGGAAAGCAAGGAACTCCAATGTGACGCGCTCATAGGTGTGAGCGTGGAGGTCAATGAACTCGCCCCAACCAAAGTTTTGTGCGAGCCGGACTACTTCATCCATGATGCCAAGCTTTCTTAAGGTGTTCCCGCAGAAGAACCTTGTAGAACGAATGGACGGTCTATGAGGGTTTTATAGACATCCAAAAGTGTTTGTTTGGAGCGATGATGCCATGATCATAGATGCCGGGAGGAGGAGGGAAAATTTGACGATGAAGATTCACCCGTCCTCTTCCTCTTGGACTTGCTTTTGCCAAAAAGATGCATTGTGAATCTACAAAAAATCGCCAAGAATTAACATTAGGAAGATTCAAGCCAAAAGGGGGCACAAGAAGCTCGTCGAGATTAAAAGTGTGTGCAATGAGAGTAAAAGCCATGAGTTGTGAAATAGATGTAGACGGTAGCAACAATACAATTCAAGGCATTAATGGACACTTATAAACCAAGGCATGAGCTAAAAATCATATGGCAATCGAATGCAAATCCTAAGAAAATCTAGGCGAAAATGGGCATGACGTCCCCTAAAATTCATGAAATCCACTCAAAACTCATCGAAATCAAACCGAGAACAATGAGTAATAGTCACAAAATTCCATCCAACTCAAGAATTTCTCAATCAAAATGTAGCATGAACAACCTAGTGAAAGATTAACACATTCAAGCAAACAAATTGAAATCATGAAAACCCAAGTCATACATGCATATTCATCATGAAACAAGTTCTACTAACAACAACCAACCAATTACAACAAGGAAATCCAATAACCATTTAAATCAAACAAGCCATGACTAACAATATCAATTGTACCACATATCATACTTGAACATGTAAAACATAGTAAAACAAAGAGAAATTGAAGAAATGAGCTTGCAAAAGTTAGAATAACCATACCACAATTGATTGGAAGTAAGTAGAAATCAAGAAGTTTCAAGTCACTCAAACCCTAGAAATTGGGGAAAATTTAAGGAGTGATTTTTATGGGAGATTTTAGGAATTGAGTAGTGGATGTAAATGAAGTGAGGAGGAAAAAGATAGGAGTGATTTTTATGGAGATTTGAGGTTGAAGGAGGGGTGACTATGGAGTATTAGGGTGAGAAGGAGAAGAAAAGGGAGAGGGAGAGCCAGAAGTAAGAGTGAAAAAGGAGCGGCTCAAGTCTATTAAATCTGGGCAAGATCGAAAAAGGTTCGGTCGGACCTTATGAGGTTCGGTCGGA